>NC_056444.1:70835232-71112732 GCF_018296145.1 Oncorhynchus tshawytscha | reverse complement strand
ATACCTCAGAACTCCTTGAAAAACCCATCTTCTCAGCTCTGGAGATGAACATACCTCAGAACTCCTTGAAAAACCCATCTTCTCAGCTCTGGAGATGAACATACCTCAGAACTCCTTGAAACAACCCATCTTCTCAGCTCTGGAGATGAACATACCTCAGAACTCCTTGAAACAACCCATCTTCTCAGCTCTGGAGATGAACATACCTCAGAACTCCTTGAAACAACCCATCTTCTCAGCTCTGGAGATGAACATACCTCAGAACTCCTTGAAACAACCCATCTTCTCAGCTCTGGAGATGAACATACCTCAGAACTCCTTGAAACAACCCATCTTCTCAGCTCTGGAGATG
This sequence comes from Oncorhynchus tshawytscha, assembly GCF_018296145.1. NCBI lineage: Eukaryota > Metazoa > Chordata > Actinopteri > Salmoniformes > Salmonidae > Oncorhynchus > Oncorhynchus tshawytscha. Next base: position 71,112,380 of record NC_056444.1, on the reverse strand, counting down.
AACATACCTCAGAACTCCTTGAAACAACCCATCTTCTCAGCTCTGGAGATGAACATACCTCAGAACTCCTTGAAACAACCCATCTTCTCAGCTCTGGAGATGAACATACCTCAGAACTCCTTGAAACAACCCATCTTCTCAGCTCTGGAGATGAACATACCTCAGAACTCCTTGAAACAACCCATCTTCTCAGCTCTGGAGATGAACATACCTCAGAACTCCTTGAAACAACCTATCTTCTCAGCTCTGGAGATGAACATACCTCAGAACTCCTTGAAAAACCCATCTTCTCAGCTCTGGAGATGAACATACCTCAGAACTCCTTGAAACAACCCATCTTCTCAGCTCTGGAGATGAACATACCTCAGAACTCCTTGAAAAACCCATCTTCTCAGCTCTGGAGATGAACATACCTCAGAACTCCTTGAAACAACCCATCTTCTACCATTGTGTCACCCCAAACAAAAGTCAGTTGCAGTGTTCTTTTTCATGTCCCCCTCCCACTTTCATAATGGATTCCATTCTGCCCTCATTAGAATAATCTATTCATAGCTTAGTTGAAAATGGTTTCTATCCTTCTTCTGTGAATACATGGCTGGATCGGCATCTCGACTCTTCCCAATGGGAACTCTGTTATCCTCACTCTGTGTCTGTTGTGTTGTCTCTGGCAGGTACCACGCGGCAGCCCAGAGAGGGGGAGGTTCCTGGAGTGGACTATAACTTCATCAGTGTAGGGGAGTTCCGTGTGCTGGAGGAGAGTGGCCTGCTGCTGGAGAGTGGAACCTACGACGGTTGGTCTGAGCGTCTGGGGGAAGTGTATGGGAGGTGGACATTACAAGACCCAGTAACACTATTCCCCACGACTTATGCATTGTTTGTTTACTCATTTATAGTACCTGCTGAGATGTCACTGTCATCCAGGTCATCAGATAAACTCAATATAAAGATGGCATTCATGCATTGTAAATGTGAAAGGAAGTAGGTCTAGCTTCCCAAGAGTTTCTTCCGGAGCGACTTAGCATAGTCCCACTTAGCATTCAAAGTAGGTTGATGATTTCTCAGAAGCCAGCGGTCAGTATTGTGACAGAGAACCCTGGAGGACCCTCATAGCCAGTCATATCCAGACGTCACCAGTACGCAGGATAAATAATACATCCTCACAGTGAGGACATATAGCAGGCTGATCTACATATGGCTGCTTCAGCTCTATCTCGGGATGTTACTTATTAATGTGGGCCCTTTTGACCTCTGGGGAATCTCCACCGGACAACTGAGGCATAGACACACACATGCACACCCACACACATGCACACCCACACACATGCACACCCACACAAATGCACACCCACACGCGTGCACACGCAAACACATTTTCTCTCGCTCCCTCTCTCTCTCTCTCTCTCTTATGCTCATGAGATTGAGTTTTTGTTCACAACGGAATGTGTAACGTTTTGTCAATGATCTCCCTGTGAGTCAATCTGTGACTTAGAGCCTGGTTTATTACCGGCAGCCCCATTCCTTTGGTCTGAGAGGAAGTCTATGCCAGGCTGGATGTATGTGTGGATGGTTGGCTTTTCCCATTGACCAAGCCATCAGTGGGACTAATCTCTGTGATCTCTGGACAGACAGGCAGGGCATGATCACCTGTCGCTGTGGAGGTGATCTGTCAGGGAGTGACTAGGTCCAAGGTTACAGCACTATGTATTACTGACTCTGGCCTCGACTGTTGGCCCTTGGTTGAGAGGAGGTTTGTGGTCAATGTTTTGGATGGACACAGGTCTTTCACTCTCTTTCCCTCCCTCCCTCCCTCCCTCCCTCCCTCCCTCCCTCCCTCCCTCCCTCCCTCCCTCCCTCCCTCCTCCCTCCCCCTCCCTCCCTCCCTCACTCCCTCACTCACTCACTCCCTCACTCCCTCACTCACTCCCTCACTCCCTCCCTCCCTCACTCCCTCCCTCACTCCCTCCCTCACTCCCTCCCTCCCAGAGTAGCTAACTCAAACTCAGGGAGGAAAGTGCCAACAAAGGTTGGAGCTGTTTTATTTCTCAATAGGCACAGAGAGGCTGAAAGGCCATGAGTAGCACTTTCTTGCAGTTGAGAGCTGTGCCTTGACTCCAGAGCAGGTTACGTGAGAGTCTATACACCAGGGTTCATAACTTGTCTTCCTCCTCTCTCTCTACCGCTCAGTATGGACGCCAGCCAGGGCAACATGAATTATAGAAGAGAGAATTGGCCAGAAAAGAAGCAATGATAGAAAAAATACTGAGATAAGAAATAATGGGTTTGTTTATGGAAGCTGTAGGCCTGACTCAGTGAGGTACTGATAGAGGAGCTGTACCTGTGATGTGATGCTGCTGTATTGTAGAGAGCACAGAGCAGCAGCTTATAGAGCACATATTATTATAGAATAACTATCTTCAAAGTAATGACTCGGGACGGCGGGTTGTGAAATGAAAGCTTCTTTTAGTAATACTACTTGTTCACATTACATTGAACAGCTTTAGATTCTACAAAACAATATCCGAAAGTTGATGGCGAAAGACAGGATAATCACTTGTCACTTGTACATAACTGGCGCGTTCTCCGTTTTTCTACTACCTGTCGCAGGGCATTCTGGTACTTGCAGTCAATAGCATGATCCAATACTATCTAAAACAACCTAAATATGTATGCAGTTCTCTCAATCTCCATCACACAAATTCTAATACAATTACATATGTATATAACTCTAAAGAAAATATCTTTAGATACAGCTCAATTAATGAACTGTAAACATTAACTCTGTAACCTGTTAAAAGTTCCAACACGTATAGGTCTTTGAAGAGCTCCAGTAGAGCTGAGTATTACTGAAGATAAGAGCAGCCAGGGTAATGGGCCAGCTCACAGGACTAGGGAGGGAGGGAGAGGGTGAAGGTGCTGCACTGGCAAGACAAACAGAGGACAATCCCAGAGAGAAGGATTAAGAAAGGCTTCAATGCTGAGAAATGTCAGAGTAGAGTATGCGGAAAGATTTTCTGTGTTTCACTGTGGGTCTAAAAAGACAAACACATATTGTATGAAAGTATACAGACTCACTCGATGCCGTTAAAAGAATCCCCTTTGTCACTCAATGCTGTTAAAAAGAATCCCCTTTATCACTACATGCAGCCATATTCTAATGTACATGGTGGCTGTGCATTGGCTAAATCGGGGACTTTGGGAAGTGCTTATTAGAGACAGTAGGTCTGGCCTTTAAAACTGAAACCTCCGAGCTGGGATCTGCTGTAGTCTAGTAGAAACATCTATTAACACTGGCTCACCCTCACAGCAGAGGAATGTGGAGTTGAAAAGGGTGGCTGTGGAGTCGTGGGAATTGATGCCAAGCAGACTGCCAGCTCTGTGCCAGCAGCGGAAGGAAGCCCTTCTACTCTGGAGAAACCTATCTATTCTGCCAGCCTGTGAAGGCTGGGCATGCTGCTGGTCAGTGGGCGCTAAGCAGGAGAGAGAGGGGGCTCATCCTCCATGATTAATGAGTGTCTGTGGGCATGGCCTTGCCTGGCTAGTTAAGAGGCAGAGAGAGAGGGGAAAGGAGAGAAAGAAAGAGAGGGGGAAAGGAGAGAAAGAAAGAGAGGGGGAAAGGAGGGGGAAAGAGGGGGAAAGGAGAGAAAGAAAGAGAGGGGGAAAGGAGAGAAAGAAAGAGAGGGGGAAAGGAGAGAAAGAAAGAGAGGGGGAAAGGAGAGAAAGAAAGAGAGGGGGAAAGGAGAGAGAAAAAGGGGGAAAGGAGAGAAAGAAAGAGAGGGGGAGAGAAAGAAAGAGGGAAAGGAGAGAAAGAAAGAGAGGGGAAAGGAGGAAAGAAAAGAGGGGAAAGGAAAGAAAGAAAGAGGGGGAAAGGAGAGAAAGAAAGAGAGGGGGAAAGGAGAGAAAGAAAGAGAGGGGGAAAATGAGTGTGTTAGAGCGGAGAGAGAAAATACTTAAGTGGTGTTCCAGGGATGCGAGCATAATGGCTGTGTCCCCTGGTGTGCTAGCGCTATGTATTCACCACAGAGAGTGATGGCGAGAGGAACACTTTTTAGCACACAAGGCCATGAGAGGAACAGTGAAATTGAGAGAAAAGGAGTGAGAGCTCAGACTGGCACTGCTATCCATGTTTTGTTGGCTGCTGCCCTACTGAGGTTCTCACAGGTTGGGCACAGGATGCCTACTCTAACCAGTTTGCAAGACTTCTCCATCTCTGAAAGAACAGTAACACTACCAACACGTCCATGGCCCTGGGCCTGCTGGACCCCCCTGGGCCTGCTGGATTCCCCTGGGCCTGCTGGATTCCCCTGGGCCTGCTGGACCCCCCTGGGCCTGCTGGACCCCCTGGGCCTGCTGGATCCCCCTGGGCCTGCTGGATTCCCCTGGGCCTGCTGGATTCCCTGGGCCTGCTGGACCCCCTTGGGCCTGCTGGATCCCCCTGGGCCTGCTGGATCCCCCTGGGCCTGCTGGATCCCCCTGGACTGTACCCATACAGGCTGGTCATGGATAAAGAATGAGGGGGAAGGTCTCCCTCCCACACACAGCTGCTGTACTTTTTCGATACTAGAATTTTTGTTCCTTTCGGTCCTTCTGTCAAATGTGTCTGGCGTCGTATATGGATTGAGAGGATCAAGTCTGACTAGTAATTTGACTGAATATTCTGAAGGGGGCAGTAGTTCGCTAACCAGGCTACTTGCGCTTGAGCATGCAGCTGACACAGCGCGAGCCACTTTTGACAAACAAGCGAAAGGAGACAGAAAATGCTGACAGCATGGCTTCTTCTGAAACATCATACCTCCACACCCGCAGCTTGTTGACAAAACTGGCTGCAAAAGCAAACTATGGGAATATTTTGATTATAGAGCAGATGAGGGCCAGCCCACCGAAACAACTAAGCAAAATGTGATGTGTTACAAAGCAGTGCAATGTAAGGGAAGTTTAGTTCCAAAACTCAACTATTTTTGAGTGACAATGACATGAACATATATTCAGCATGACAATCATGTGAGCATCATAATGTCATTACATAACCCAAAAGTAATGGGAAATGTACTCATAACTTGACCACAATACATTTAGCAATATTCTATCTGGGATCCTTGGGATGTCCCTAACCTTAACCCTTACCTTAACCATTTTAAATGTCAACTTCAATGTGGGTAAAGTCAGAGTTGGGACCTCCCAAGGACCCCAGAGAGCAATGACCATATATTTAGACTACTTCAAATCAAATGTATTTATTTAGCCCTTCGTACATCAGCTGATATCTCAAAGTGCTGTACAGAAACCCAGCCAAAACCGCAAGCAATGCAGGTGTTGAAGCACATCTGTGTGGATGAGGTTGACAGTAGGTAGAACCCTGACTGTGCTGTGTGGATGAGGTTGACTGTAGGTATAACCCTGACTGTGCTGTGGAGTATGGATGAGGTTGACTGTAGGTAGAACCCTGACTGTGCTGTGGAGTATGGATGAGGTTGACTGTAGGTAGAACCCTGACTGTGCTGTGGTGTATGGATGAGGTTGACAGTAGGTACAACCCTGACTGTGCTGTGGAGTGTGGATGAGGTTGACAGTAGGTACAACCCTGACTGTGCTGTGGAGTGTGGATGAGGTTGACAGTAGGTAGAACCCTGACTGTGCTGTGGAGTATGGATGAGGTTGACTGTAAGTAGAACCCTGACTGTGCTGTGGAGTGTGGATGAGGTTGACTGTGGGTAGAACCCTGACTGTGCTGTGGAGTATGGATGAGGTTGACTGTAGGTATAACCCTGACTGTGCTGTGGAGTATGGATGAGGTGGACTATAGGTAGAACCCTGACTGTGCTGTGGAGTATGGATGAGGTGGACTGTAGGTAGAACCCTGACTGTGCTGTGGAGTGTGGATGAGGTTGACTGTAGGTAGAACCCTGACTGTGCTGTGGAGTATGGATGAGGTTGACTGTAGGTATAACCCTGACTGTGTTGTGGAGTATGGATGAGGTGGACTGTAGGTAGAACCCTGACTGTGCTGTGGAGTATGGATGAGGTGGACTGTAGGTAGAACCCTGACTGTGCTGTGGAGTATGGATGAGGTTGACTGTAAGTAGAACCCTGACTGTGCTGTGGAGTATGGATGAGGTTAACTGTAGGTAGAACCCTGACTGTGCTGTGGTGTATGGATGAGGTTGACTGTAGGTAGAACCCTGACTGTGCTGTGGAGTATGGATGAGGTTGACTGTAGGTAGAACCCTGACTGTGCTGTGGAGTATGTGGAGTACTGTATGGCTGAAATGTAAAAGTGTGTTACACCATGATGAAAGATAATAAACTAATGTGTCTGCATCCTGCCAGCATGCAGCTGTGCTCCCATATCAACAGGTGTTTTGTTAGCTTGTTGTTGTCATTATGGTCATGGGAGACATCTAATCAAATCAAAGCTTATTTGTCATGTGCGCCGAATACAACAGGTGTAGTAGACCTTACAGTGAAATGCTTACTTACAGGCTCTAACCAATAGTGCAAAAAAGGTATTAGGTGAACAATAGGTAGGTAAAGAAATAAAACAACAGTAAAAAGACAGGCTATATAGAGTAGCGAGGCTATAAAAGTAGCGAGGCTACATACAGACACAGGTTAGTCAGTCTGATTAAGGTAGTATATATGTAGATATGGTTAAAGTGACTATGCATATATGATGAACAGAGAGTAGCAGTAGCGTAAAAGAGGAGTTGGTGGGTGGGACACAATGCAGATAGCCCGGTTAGCCAATGTGCGGGAACACTGGGTTGTCTGCCCAATTGAGGTAGTATGTACATGAGTGTATAGTTATAGTGACTATGCATATATGATAAACAGAGAGTAGCAGCAGCGTAAAAGAGGGGTTTGGAGGCTCACAATGCAAATAGTCCGGGTAGCCATTTGATTACCTGTTCAGGAGTCTTATGGCTTGGGGGTAAAAACTGTTGAGAAGCCTTTTTGTCCAAGACTTGGCACTCCGGTACCGCTTGCCATGCAGTAGTAGAGAGAACAGTCTATGACTGGGGTGGCTGGGGTCTTTGAACATTTTTAGGGACTTCCTCTGACACCGCCTGGTGTAGAGGTCCTGGATGACAGGCAGCTTAGCCCCAGTGATGTACTTGGCCATACACACTACCCTTTGTAGTGCCTTGCGGTCAGAGGCCGAGAAATTTCCGTACCAGGCAGTGATGCAACCAGTCAGGATGCTCTCGATGTTGCAGCTGTAGAACCTTTTGAGGATCTCAGGACCCATGCCAAATCTTTTTAGTTTCCTGAGGGGGCATAGGCTTTGTCGTGCCCTGTTCACAACTGTCTTGGTGTGTTTGGACCATTCTAGTTTGTTGTTGATGTGGACACCAAGGAACTTGAAGCTCTCAACCTGCTCCACTACAGCCCTGTCGATGAGAATGGGGGTGTGCTCGGTCCTTCTTTTCCTGTAGTCCACAATCATCTCCTTAGTCTTGGTTACGTTGAGGGATAGGTTGTTATTCTGGCACCACCCGGCCAGGCCTCTGACCTCCTCCCTAAAGGCTGTCTCGTTGTTGTCGGTGATCAGGCCTACCACTGTTGTGTCGTCAGCAAACTTAATGATGGTGTTGGAGTCATGCCTGGCCATGCAGTCGTGGGTGAACAGGGAGTACAGGAGGGGACTGAGCACACACCCCTGGGGAGCTCCAGTGTTGAGGATCAGCGTGGCAGATGTGTTGCTACCTACCCTCACCACCTGCGGGCGGCCCGTCAGGAAGTCCAGGATCCAGTTGCAGAGGGAGGTGTTTAGTCCCAGGATTCTTAGCTTAGTGATGAGCTTTGAGGGTACTATGGTGTTGAACGCTGAGCTGTAGTCAATGAATAGCATTCTCACATAAGTGTTCCTTTTGCACACGTCCTGGTAATCCATCTGGCCCCACAGCCTTGTGTATGTTTTACTCACGTCGGTTACGGAGAGCGTGATCACACAGTCATCCGGAACAGCTGATGCTCTCATGCATGCCTCAGTGTTGCTTACCTCGAAGCGAGCATAGAAGTGATTTAGCCCGCCTGGTAGGCTCGTGTCACTGGGCAGCTCGCAGCTGTGCTTCCCTTTGTAGTCTGTAATAGTTTGCAAGCCCTGCCACATAAGACGAGTGTTGGAGCCGGTGGTGTATGATTCAATCTTAGCTCTGTATTGACGCTTTGCCTGTTTCATGGTTCGTCGCAGGGCATAGCAGGATTTCTTGTAAGTCCCACACCTTGAAAGCGGTAGCTCTACCCTTTAACTCAGTGCGAATGTTGCCTGTAATCCATGGATTCTGGTTGGGGTATGTATGTGTGGGGACGACGTCCTAGATGCACTTTTTGATAAAGCCAGTGACTGATGTGGTGTACTCCTCAATGCAATCGGAAGAATCCCGGAAAAGGTTCCAGTCTGTGATAGCAAAACAGTCCTGTAGTTTAGCATCTGCTTCATCTGACCATTTTTTTATAGACCGAGTCACTTGTGCTTCCTGCTTTAATTTTTGCTTGTAAGCAGGAATCAGGAGGACTGAGTTGTGGTCGGATTTACCAAATGGAGGGCGAGAGAGAGCTTTGCACGCGTCTCTGTGTGTGGAGTACAGGTGATCCCGCCTCTGGGTGACTGGTTTCCTGTTTGCTTATTTCCTTATACAGCTGTCTGAGTGCGGTCTTAGTGCCAGTATCTGTCTGTGGTGGTAAATACATGATCACGAAAAGTATAGCTTAGAACTCTCTAGGCAATGTGGCAAACCTCTTCAAGCTTAGGAGCGTTTGTCACAAACTAAGTGGTAAACTGTCACCAAATCACCCAAGAATGAGAGTTCTTTCGAACAGGACAGTACCTGTGTGTTTGTTTCTCCGTCCTGGTCCACCCAGGCCGTAGGCGAGGTCAAGGATAGCAGGGTTCGGTACACAAATCGGGTTCTCGGTAGGTCCAGGTCCAAACGCCAACAGGTAAGTCCAAAACAATCCAGCTCATACACGGTAAATCCAGCCAATCTCTATAGTCTCTTTCTCTATTGTTCATAGCTCCTTCCAGCACTCTCTCTTCCTCTTCCTGGTTTTTCTTGACCCTTTATCTGTGAGTCGGCTCCACCTTCTGAGGGTTCCCCTTGCTTCTGGGACTTGTAGTTTTGACGGTCGGCCATTTTGTGATCTGTAGTTCTGACAGGGGTGGCCATTGTAGTGATCGGGCAGAGCCCGTTTATTAGTTCTGCTCTCACATATCTGCCACTTATCACTCGACCCCCTTCTTTGCCACAGCAAGTAGTGTCGCCTGCAATTTATCACAATACACTCTACTTCAGGGGAGCAAAATCTAGAGACTTCCTTAGATTTTGTGCACCAGCTGTTGTTTCCAAATATGCACAGATCGCCCCCCTTGTCTTACCGGAGTGTGCTGTTCTATCTTGCCGGTGTAGCGTGTATCCCGATAGCTGAATATCTATGTTGTCATTCAGCCCTGATTCCATGAAGCATAGGATATTACAGTTTTTGATGTCCCGTTGGTAGGATATTCTTGATCGTACCTCGTCTAGTTTATTGTCCAATGATTTCACGTTGGCGAGTAGAATTGACAGTAACGGTAGCTTTCCCACTCGCCTTCTCCGGGTCCTGACCAGGCATCTGGCTCTTTGTCCTCTGTACCTGCGTCGCCACCTCTTGCAAATAACGGGGATGATGGCCCTGTCGGGTGTTTGGAGAATGTCTTGTGCTTCTTGCTTGTTGAAGACAAATCTTTGTCTAATCCGAGGTGAGTGATCGCCGTCCTTATATCCAGAAGCTCTTTGTCTAATCCGAGGTGGGTGATCGCTGTCCTGATATCCAGAAGCTCTATTTTGCCGTAAGATACGGTTGCAGAAACATTATGTACAAAATAAGTTACAAATAACGCTAAAAAAAACACATAATAGCACAATTGGTTGGGCGCCCGTAAAACTGCTTCCGGCGCCATTTCTGCACTTCCTAGCATATCTACAATGCATTCAGAAAGTATTCACACACCTTGACTCTCTGTGCCCCACATATACCATTATCTGTAAGGTCCCTCAGTTAAGCAGTGAATTTCAAACACAGATTTAATTACAAAGACCAGGGAGGTTTTCCAATGCCTAGCAAAGAAAGGCACATATTGGCATAGCCACAGGAAGTAGGGGTGTTGAGGGTGCTGCAGCAACCCCTGAAAAGTCCCCAAAAATATATAAAAATACACCCAATCACTACAAAGGTACAGGCGTCTTTTCTAACTCAGTTGCTGGAGAGGAAGGAAACCGCTCAGGTATTTGAGCCCTATGGTGACTTTAAAACAGTTACAGTGTTTATTGGCTGTGATAGGACAGAACTGAGGATTGTTCAACAACATTGTAGTTACTCCACAATATTAACCTAATTGACAGATTGAAAAGAAGGAAGCCTGTACAGAAAATAAATATTTTCAAAACATGCATCCTGTTTGCAATAAGGCGCTAAGGTAAAACTGTGACTAAGGAGTTTTTTAGGATAAAAAAAACGGAATATAGCTAAGCACATGCAAAATCCTAGCGGAAAACCTGGTTCAGGTTGCTTTCCAACAGACACTGGGAGACAGATTCCCCTTTCAGCAGGACAATAACCTAAAACACAAGGCCTAATACACACTGGAGTTGCTGACCAAGACAGCATAGAATGTTCCTGAGTGGCCTAGTTACTGTTTTGACTTAAATCAGCTTGAAAATCTATGGCAAGACAACACTGCATCTCATGTCCACAAAGTTGGAGTGTATAGTGTGTCTCTCTGGTTCCACACCCTGCCTACTACCTTTTTGTTAACATGTCTCACAAACATTAAACCCACATCAGGAATGTAGCCCCCCTACTCCACACACTAGTGATGCGCTGGTTGAACCAGTCTGAAAAACATTGTTTGGTATTCACAACAGAACAGATGTTTGTGATTTAATAAATGATCTCACATGACTAGTGACGGACAGACCAGGCTGGGAGGAGTGAATGCAAGCAGTGAAGAACATTTGCATGTTTGTGATCCTCTTGTATTTGGATGATCAGCACTCATCCGAGACATTCGGCGAACACTTCTCTCCAGACACACAGCCTAGTCTGGACAACTTCACATAATGCTTAGAGGTGATGGCTGAAGGGTGGGTGGGTGGCAGGCAGGTTGAATAGAGAGAAAACAATACTTTAAAAAATCCATTTATGCATCATTCTTGCAATTTAAATCTAGTCTAATGCCATTTAAATCTATGGACTACATTGAGGTTTTTCTCTCATTATTTTCGACTATCTGTCCTTAGTGCGTAAGCCTAAGCTTTAGGACCTAACTATACGTGCACAACATAGCCTGCACGCTAATCACCAAATGCTTTTGGGAACAGGCAGAAAAATACACGGAGGCAAAAAGGACAATGACAGAGTTTATTTGAATTAGGGAAAGGTTAGTAAATGGAGAGTTGAAAATAAAGAGAAGGGAGGGCCAGAAAGATTTGGGGAAGTGGTAAAAGAGGATGATAGAAGTAATGTGTGATGATTGTGAAGCGTTATACAAATTCAACAGTCACAAGACGGGGACTTCAATTAGGCCTATGGCACCAGTAGCCTACTGGTTGTAATTGTATTTATTAGTGATCCACATTAGCTGTTGCCAAGGCAGCCGCTACTCTTCCTGGGGTCCAAACACAATACAAAATGTATAATACCACCATACAACAATATTACTATATACGTGTGTGCTAGAGCTTATGTGTATGTGTGTGTCTGTACCTTTTGTGTGTGTCTCTTCACAGTCCACACTGTTCCATAAGGTGTATTTTTTAAATCAGATTCTACTGCATGCATCAGTTACCTGATGTGAAATAGAGATCCACGTAGTCATGGCTCTATGTAGTACTGTGCGCCTCCCATATTCTGTTCTGGTGACATGTCTTGTGGGGATGCATGGGTCCAAACTGTGTGCTAGTAGTTTAAACAGACAGCTCGGTACATTCAGGTTGTCAACACTTCTTGCAAAAACAAGTAATGATGAAGTCAATCTCTCTTCCACTTTGAGCCATAAGAGATGCATATCAATAATGTTAGCTCCCTGTGTACTTTTAAGGGCCAGCTGTGCTGCCCTGTTCTGAGACAATTGTACTTTTTGCAAGTCCCTCTTTGTGGCACCTGAGAACACGACTGAACAGTAGTCCAGGTGCAACAAAACTAGGGCTTGCAGGACCTGCCTTGTTGATAGTGTTGTTAAGAAGCTAGAGCAGCGCTTTATTATGGACAGACTTCTCCCCATCTTAGCTACTGTTGTATCAATATGTTTTGGCCATGACAGTTTACAATCCAGGGTTACTCCAAGCAGTTTAGTCATCTCAACTTGCTCAATTTCCACATTATTCATTACGAGATTTAGTTGAGGTTTAGGGTTTAGTGAATGATTTGTCCCAAATATAATGCTTTTAGTTTTGGAAATATTTAGGACTAACTTATTCCTTGCAACCCATTCTGAAACTAACTGCAGCTCTTTAAGTGTTGCAGTCATTTCAGTCTCTGTAGTAGCTGACGTGTATCATGTTGAGTCATCCGCACACATAGACACAGGCTTTACCCAAGTAGTAAAGATTTTAAAGAGTAAGGGGCCTAAATAGCTGCCCTAAATAGCTGCCCTGGGGAATTCCTGATTCATCCTGGATTATTTTGGAGAGGCTCCCATTAAAGAACACCCTGTGTGTTCTGTTAAACAGGTAACTCTTTATCCAAATTATAGCAGGGGTGGAAAGCCATAACGCATCCGTTTTTCCAGCAGCAGGCTATGATCAATAATGTCAAAAACCCCAATGAAAGCTAACAAGACAGCGCCCACAATCTTTTTATCATCAATTTCATCAGTCATTTGTGTGAGTGCTGTGCTTGTTGAATGTGCTTCCCTATAAGCATGCTGAAAGTCTGTTGTCAATTTGTTTACTGTAAAATAACATTGTATCTGGTCAAACACAATTTTTTTCCAAAAATGTACTAACTGTTGGTAACAGGCTGATTGGTCGGCTATTTGAGCCAGTAAAGGGGGCTTTACTATTCTTGGGTAGCTATGACGTTTGCTTCCCTCCAAGCCTGAGGGAACACACTTTCCAGTAGGCTTAAATTGAAGATATGGCAAACAGGAGGGGCAATATCGTCCGCTATTATACTCCAGGTTGACAGACCCCGGTAGCTTGTCATTGTTGATAGACAACAATCATTGTTTCACTTCTTCTAGCACACTCACTTTACGGATTTCAAAAGTACTATGTTTGTCTTTCATCATTTGGTCAGACATACAGTGGGGCAAAAAAGTATTTAGTCAGCCAACAATTATGCAAGTTCTCCCACTTAAAAAGATGAGAGAGGCCTGTAATTTTCATCATAGGTACACTTCAACTATGACAGACAAAATGAGAGAAAAAAATCCAGAAAATCACATTGTAGGATTTTTTATGAATTTATTTGCAAATTATGGTGGAAAATAAGTATTTGGTCAATAACAAAAGTTTATCTCAATACTGTTATATACCCTTTGTTGGCAATGACAGAGGTCAAACGTTTTCTGTAAGTCTTCACAAGGTTTTCACACACTGTTGCTGGTATTTTGGCCCATTCCTCCATGCAGATTTCTATGCAGATTTTTATTTTTATTTAGTTTAGTTACATGATTTCTCAATTGGCAGTATGTTTTCCAATCAGTTGGGCTGCCAGACTTATTTGCCGTACCTTTTGCCTCATCCCTCTCAGCCATAAAATTGTTCAATTCCTCATTAATCCAAGGCGATTTAAACAGTTTTTACAGTCGTTTTCTTAATGGGTGCATGCTTATTAGTAACTGGAAAAAGCATTTTCATAAATGTGTCAAGTGCAGGGTCTGGTTGCTCTTCATTACACACCACAGACCAGCAAATATTCTTTACATCATCAACATAAGAATCACTACAAAACTTCTTGTATGACCTCTTATATATACACTATAATAGGCCCAGCCTTTGGAACTTTGGTTTTCCTAGATATGACTGTTAAATTGTGATCACTACATTCTATGTAGTTGGATACTGTTTTAAAGCAAATTTTTTGCAGCATGAGCAAAGATATGATCAATACATGTTGATGATTTCATTCATGTGCTGTTTGTAACTACCCTGATAGGTTGATTGACAACCTGAATCAGGTTGCAGGCACTGATTACAATTATACTTTTTTCTTGAGTGCGCAGCTTGATGAGAGCCAGTCAACATTTAAATCACCCAGAAAATATACCTCTCTGTTGATATCACATACAATATCAAGCATTTCACACATATTATCCAGATACTGACTGTTAGCACTTGGTGATCTATAGCAGCTTCCCACAATAATGGACTTCATGTGAGGCAGATGAACCTTTTTCCAAATTACTTTACATTAGATCTTCTCTAAGCTTTACAGAAATGAGGATCCGAATATAGACCGCAACACTGGCCCCCATTGGCATTTCTGTCTTTTCGGTAGATGTTATAACCATGTATTGCTACCACTATATCATCAAAGGTATTATCTAATTGAGTTTCAGAGATAGTCAGAATATAAATGTCATCTGTAACAATTCAGATGGGTTAAATGGAAACTGAAATCTGGACACTGACTGTAGATCTATAACCTCTTATGTAGCCTTAATATTAACTCCTGCCGAATTAAGCATTTCTTGCAATAAAATGATACACCAAATGTAGGCAAACTTTTGACTCTGGAACAGGTGCTAAATTTATCAGCATCATAAAAGCTGCTAGTATTCCAAACACATAAAAAATGCATCTAAGCCAAACTGAAATCTTATCCAAAACACATGGGGTCATTTTCACAGCTTTCCATTTCTTTACAACTGGTCAAACTGTTTGGACATTTTGCACAGAAAATCTTTCCAGTTTTTTTCTTCTGTTGAGTGAGGGTTTATTTAGTCTTCTAGGACAACATATAATGACAGAAGAGAAGCTATATCTGATTATAGAGTTGACAAACAAATGACCTACAATACATCAGAAATTATAAATCAGGCAAAAAAATCCTGCACCCCCTGTCCAAAAATCGTTCGGCCAATCTCTTACTCTAGCCAATCTCTTACTCTTACTCCCCTCTTCCTCTACCCTCCCTCTGTCCCCTCTTCCTCTACCCTCCTTCTGTCCCCTCTTCCTCTCCCCTCCCGCTGTCCCCTCTTCCTCTACCCTCCCTCTGTCCTCTCTTCCTCTACCCTCCCTCTGTCCCCTCTTCCTCTCTCCTCTCCCCTCCCACTGTCCCCTCTCCCATGCCGCTGTCCCCTCTTCCTCCACCCTCCCTCTGTCCTCTCTTCCTCTACCCTCCCTCTGTCCCCTCTTCCTCTCTCCTCTCCCCTCCCACTGTCTCCTCTCCCATCCCGCTGTCCCCTCTTCCTCTACCCTCCCTCTGTCCTCTCTTCCTCTACCCTCCCTCTGTCCCCTCTTCCTCTCTCCTCTCCCCTCCCACTGTCCCCTCTCCCATCCCGCTGTCCCCTCTCTCCTCTCCCCTCCTGCTGTCCCCTCTTCCTCTCCCCTCCTGCTGTCCCCTCTTCCTCTCCCCCCTCCCGCTGTCCCCTCTTCCTCTCTTCCCTCCCGCTGTCCCCTCTTCCTCTACCTTCCCGCTGTCCTCTCTTCCTCTCCCATCCCGTCCTGTCCCCTCTTCCTCTACCTTCCCGCTGTCCTCTCTTCCTCTCCCCATGCCCTCTCTTCCTCTACCCTCCCTCTGTCCTCTCTTCCTCTCCACTCCCGCTGTCCCCTCTTCCTCTCCCCTCCCGCTGTCCCCTCTTCCTATCCCTTCCCGCTTTCCCCTCTTCCTCTACCTTCCCGCTGTCCTCTCTTCCTCTCCCATCCCGCTGTCCCCTCTTCCTCTACCTTCCCGCTGTCCTCTCTTCCTCTCCCCATGTCCTCTCTTCCTCTACCCTCCCTCTGTCCTCTCTTCCTCTCCCCATGTCCTCTCTTCCTCTACCCTCCCTCTGTCCTCTCTTCCTCTCCCCATGTCCTCTCTTCCTCTACCCTCCCTCTGTCCTCTCTTCCTCTCCCCATGTCCTCTCTTCCTCTACCCTCCCTCTGTCCTCTCTTCCTCTACCCTCCCTCTGTCCTCTCTTCCTTTCCCCTCCTTCTGTCCCCTCTTCCTCTCCCCTCCCACTGTCCCCATCTTCCTTCCCCTCTTCCTCTCCCCTCCTTCTGTCCCCTCTTCCTCTCCCCTCCCGCTGTCCCCATCTTCCTTCCTCTTCCTCTCCCCTCCCACTGTCCCCATCTTCCTTCCCCTCTTCCCTCTCCCCTCCTTCTGTCCCCTCTTCCTCTCCCCTCCTTCTGTCCCCTCCTCCTCTACCTTCCCTCTGTCCTCTCTTCCTCTACCCTCCCTCTGTCCCCTCTTCCTCTACCCTCCTTCTGTCCCCTCTTCCTCTACCCTCCTTCTGTCCCCTCTTCCTCTACCCTCCTTCTGTCCCCTCTTCCTCTACCCTCCTTCTGTCCCCTCTTCCTCTACCCTCCCTCTGTCCCCTCTTCCTCTACCCTCCTTCTGTCCCCTCTTCCTCTCCCCTCCCGCTGTCCCCTCTTCCTCTACCCTCCCTCTGTCCTCTCTTCCTCTACCCTCCCTCTGTCCCCTCTTCCTCTCCCCTCCCACTGTCCCACTGTCCTCTTCCTCTACCCTCCCTCTGTCCTCTCGTCCTCTCCCTCCCGCTGTCCCCTCTTCCTCTCCCCTCCCGCTGTCCCCTCTTCCTCTCCCCTCCCGCTGTCCCCTCTTCCTCTCCCCTCCCGCTGTCCCCTCTTCCTCTACCTTCCCGCTGTCCTCTCTTCCTCTCCCATCCCGCTGTCCCCTCTTCCTCTACCTTCCCGCTGTCCTCTCTTCCTCTCCCCATGTCCTCTCTTCCTCTACCCTCCCTCTGTCCTCTCTTCCTCTCCCCATGTCCTCTCTTCCTCTACCCTCCCTCTGTCCTCTCTTCCTCTACCCTCCCTCTGTCCTCTCTTCCTTTCCCCTCCTTCTGTCCCCTCTTCCTCTCCCCTCCCGCTGTCCCCATCTTCCTTCCCCTCTTCCTCTCCCCTCCTTCTGTCCCCTCCTCCTCTACCTTCCCTCTGTCCTCTCTTCCTCTACCCTCCCTCTGTCCCCTCTTCCTCTACCCTCCTTCTGTCCCCTCTTCCTCTACCCTCCCTCTGTCCCCTCTTCCTCTACCCTCCTTCTGTCCCCTCTTCCTCTCCCCTCCCGCTGTCCCCTCTTCCTCTACCCTCCCTCTGTCCTCTCTTCCTCTACCCTCCCTCTGTCCCCTCTTCCTCTCTCCTCTCCCTTCCACTGTCCCCTCTCCCATGCCGCTGTCCCCTCTTCCTCCACCCTCCCTCTGTCCTCTCTTCCTCTACCCTCCCTCTGTCCCCTCTTCCTCTCTCTCTCCTCTCCCCTCCCACTGTCTCCTCTCCCATCCCGCTGTCCCCTCTTCCTCTACCCTCCCTCTGTCCTCTCTTCCTCTACCCTCCCTCTGTCCCCTCTTCCTCTCTCCTCTCTTCCCTCCCACTGTCCCCTCTCCCATCCCGCTGTCCCCTCTCTCCTCTCCCCTCCCGCTGTCCCCTCTTCCTCTCCCATCCCGCTTTCCCCTCTCATCTCCCCTCCCGCTGTCCCCTCTTCCTCTCCCCTCCTGCTGTCCCCTCTTCCTCTCCCCTCCCGCTGTCCCCTCTTCCTCTACCCTCCCTCTGTCCTCTCTTCCTCTACCCTCCCTCTGTCCCCTCTTCCTCTCTCCTCTCCCTTCCACTGTCCCCTCTCCCATGCCGCTGTCCCCTCTTCCTCCACCCTCCCTCTGTCCTCTCTTCCTCTACCCTCCCTCTGTCCCCTCTTCCTCTCTCTCCTCTCCCCTCCCACTGTCTCCTCTCCCATCCCGCTGTCCCCTCTTCCTCTACCCTCCCTCTGTCCTCTCTTCCTCTACCCTCCCTCTGTCCCCCCTCTTCCTCTCTCCCTCTCCCCTCCCACTGTCCCCTCTCCCATGCCGCTGTCCCCTCTTCCTCCACCCTCCCTCTGTCCTCTCTTCCTCTACCCTCCCTCTGTCCCCTCTTCCTCTCTCCTCTCCCCTCCCACTGTCTCCTCTCCCATCCCGCTGTCCCCTCTTCCTCTACCCTCCCTCTGTCCTCTCTTCCTCTACCCTCCCTCTGTCCCCTCTTCCTCTCTCCTCTCCCCTCCCACTGTCCCCTCTCCCATCCCGCTGTCCCCTCTCTCCTCTCCCCTCCCGCTGTCCCCTCTTCCTCTCCCATCCCGCTTTCCCCTCTCATCTCCCCTTCCGCTGTCCCCTCTTCCTCTCCCCTCCTGCTGTCCCCTCTTCCTCTCCCCTCCCGCTGTCCCCTCTTCCTCTACCTTCCCGCTGTCCTCTCTTCCTCTCCCATCCTGCTGTCCCCTCTTCCTCTACCTTCCCGCTGTCCTCTTCCCTCTCCCCATGCCCTCTCTTCCTCTACCCTCCCTCTGTCCTCTCTTCCTCTCCACTCCCGCTGTCCTCTCTTCCTCTCCACTCCCGCTGTCCCCTCTTCCTCTACCTTCCCGCTGTCCTCTCTTCCTCTCCCCATGCCCTCTCTTCCTCTACCCTCCCTCTGTCCTCTCTTCCTCTCCACTCCCGCTGTCCCCTCTTCCTCTCCCCTCCCGCTGTCCCCTCTTCCTCTCCCCTCCCGCTGTCCCCTCTTCCTATCCCTTCCCGCTGTCCCCTCTTCCTCTACCTTCCCGCTGTCCTCTCTTCCTCTCCCATCCCGCTGTCCCCTCTTCCTCTACCTTCCCGCTGTCCTCTCTTCCTCTCCCCATGTCCTCTCTTCCTCTACCCTCCCTCTGTCCTCTCTTCCTCTACCCTCCCTCTGTCCTCTCTTCCTCTCCCCATGTCCTCTCTTCCTCTACCCTCCCTCTGTCCTCTCTTCCTCTACCCTCCCTCTGTCCTCTCTTCCTTTCCCCTCCTTCTGTCCCCTCTTCCTCTCCCCTCCCACTGTCCCCATCTTCCTTCCCCTCTTCCTCTCCCCTCCTTCTGTCCCCTCCTCCTCTACCTTCCCTCTGTCCTCTCTTCCTCTACCCTCCCTCTGTCCCCTCTTCCTCTACCCTCCTTCTGTCCCCTATTCCTCTACCCTCCTTCTGTCCCCTCTTCCTCTACCCTCCTTCTGTCCCCTCTTCCTCTACCCTCCTTCTGTCCCCTCTTCCTCTACCCTCCCTCTGTCCCCTCTTCCTCTACCCTCCTTCTGTCCCCTCTTCCTCTCCCCTCCCGCTGTCCCCTCTTCCTCTACCCTCCCTCTGTCCTCTCTTCCTCTACCCTCCCTCTGTCCCCTCTTCCTCTCTCCTCTCCCCTCCCACTGTCCCCTCTCCCATGCCGCTGTCCCCTCTTCCTCTACTCTCCCTCTGTCCTCTCTTCCTCTACCCTCGCTCTGTCCCTCTTCCTTCCTCTCCTCTCTCCTCTCCCCTCCCACTGTCCCCTCTCCCATCCCGCTGTCCCCTCTTCCTCTACCCTCCCTCTGTCCCCTCTTCCTCTCTCCTCTCCCCTCCCACTGTCCCCTCTCCCATCCCGCTGTCCCCTCTTCCTCTACCCTCCCTCTGTCCCCTCTTCCTCTCGCATCCCACTGTCCCCTCTTCCTCTCCCCTCCCGCTGTCCCCTCTTCCTCTCCCATCCCGCTGTTCTCTTCCTCTACCTTTCCCGCTGTCCTCTCTTCCTCTCCCCTCCCGCTGTCCCCTCTTGCTCTCCCATCCCGCTTTCCCCTCTCCTCTCCCCTCCCGCTGTCCCCTCTTCCTCTCCCCTCCTGCTGTCCCCTCTTCCTCTCCCCTCCCGCTGTCCTCTCTTCCTCTCCCATCCCGCTGTCCCCTCTTCCCCTACCTTCCCGCTGTCCTCTCTTCCTCTCCCCATGCCCTCTCTTCCTCTACCCTCCCTCTGTCCTCTCTTCCTCTCCCCCCCGCTGTCCCCTCTTCCTCTCCCCTCGCGCTGTCCCCTCTTCCTCTCCCCTCCCGCTGTCCCCTCTTCCTCTCCCATCCCGCTGTCCCCTCTTCCTCTCCCCTCCTGCTGTCCCTTCTTCCTCTCCCATCCCGCTGTTCTCTTCCTCTACCTTTCCCGCTGTCCTCTCTTCCTCTCCCCTCCTGCTGTCCCCTCTTCCTCTCCTCCCTCTTCCTCTCCCCCCCTTCTGTCCCCTCTTCCTCTCTTCCTCTCTCCTCCCTCTGTCCCCTCTTCCTCTGTCCTCTCTCTTCCACTCCCCTCTCTCTCTCTCTGTACTCTCTAGTACACATTAATCAGAGACTAGGAGAGCTGTGTTTATGAGCTATTAATCACACACCACTGGGCCTGAGAGAGGGAGGGAGAGAGAGAGGAGCAAGAAGGAGATGTGGGGAGATGAAGAGAGGGAGAGAGAGGTGGAGGGTTAGAGAGAGACTAAAGGCCAGATAGTGGTGTGGACGGAGATACGGAGATACAGAGAGCGAGAGTGAGAGAGCGAGCGAGAGAGATACAGAGAGAGAGAGAGAGAGAGAGAGAGAGAGCGCAAGGGAAGTAGAAGAGAAGGAGGAAGGTGCCTGGGCCGTGTGGTGACAGGTCTGGATTAAAGAAGGCCACCTATCTTTCATCTTCATCGCACCGTGCTCAAGTATAATGAAGCTGTGTTTTGACACATGCAAATGTATCAACCAGATGTCAGAGATGGGGAGATGGAGGGAAGGAGGGAAGGAGGAGTGCAGCAGTATGGATGGTTTGGTTGGTTGTCTGTGGCTGAGGAGAAGGTGTGTTGATGGCTGTGTGGCTCAGTGCAGTGCAGGAGGGAAGCTGGATATCCGTGTGTCAGGCAGTAGCCAAAACACTTCAGTTACACACCAGTAGCTTCTTTCCCCACACAACCAGCAGGGTCTCTGCTAAGGGCTGTTGAATGTAGCTCCAGGGTCATGGCAGACAAAGAGGAGGGACACAGGTGTGGGGAAGGGGGTCACAGTAAAATGACTCCTACCTCTCGCCACTCTCAGAGCTTCTATTCTCTGTCACAGACAGACAGACATCAATCAATCAATCAAGTGTAATTATAAAGTGTTTTCTACATCAGCAGACATAACAAAGTGCTTTCACAGAAACCCAGCCTAAAACCCCAAACAGCAAACAATGCAGATGTAGAAGCACAGTGGCTAGGAAAAACTCCCTAGAAAGGCAGAAACCTAGGAAGAAACCTAGAGAGGAACCAGACTCTGAGGGGTGGTAGTCTAGATATAAGAGTACCATTAAGGCCAGATTTGTTAAATAAGCAAACCATAAGTTATTAACTTAATACAGGGTGTAAATAATACAAATGATTTGTTTCTCTTATGAATATATTAAAGAGCGAGCCAAGAGTCTTGGTCTAAAAACCAAAAGTGTTCCTCAGGAATGCCAGCCCATGTTGACTCATGTTTAACTCTGCAAGTCAGTTAAGAACAAATTCTTATTTTCAATGACAGCCTAGGAACAGTGGGTTAACGGCCTGTTCAGGGGCAGAACGACAGATTTGTACCTTGTCTGCTCGGGGATTTGAACTTGCAACCTTTCGGTGACTAGTCCAACGCTCTCACCACTAGGCTACCCTGCCGCCCCAATGATTCCCCCAGTTGTGTCAAGTTGTCTGGATGTCCTTTGGGTGGTGGACCATTCTGGATACACACAGGAACCTATTGTTTGACCCTCTAAATAGCACACACACACAATCCATGTCTACATGGTCTCAAGTTTCAAAAATCCTTCTTTAACCTACACTGATTGAAGTGGATTTAACAAGTTACATCAATAAGGGATCATAGCTTTCACCTGGATTCACCTGGATTCACCTTATCAGTCCGTCATACTCAGTGTATGTTAATAACTTAATAATGATAATATGTTGGCATAATGACATCTTTAATTTTGCTGTGCCAGGTCTGGGCCTATGTTTCATAACACATTGAGCTAGGTTTACTCTTAGATGTTTGGGTATTTTTCCCATGAATACCCATAGGATGAGGCAACTATGTTGTTGAGAGATGTTTCTCTACATGTAATAACTCTCTATGGTACATGCAGCTCACAGGAGGTTGTTGTCACTTTAATTGGGGAGGACAGTCTCGTGGTAATGGCTGGAGCGAAATGGTGTCAAACACATGGTTTCATTCGCCCCATTCCAGCCATTATTATGAGCCATCCTCCCCTCAGCCTCCGCTGATATAACTATAACTCACCACCCCCCCAGATAGGCTGAGAAACTCCAGGAGTTAGTTTTGCATTCTACTCTAGAGTCAGCGCCACTGGAGGACTGGCTTCCCAGGGGCAGAGGGAAGAGAGGGAACAGCAACATGAATCAACATGTATACCCTCCTGAGTTGCTGTTTCTCCCCCTTCCTCTCTTTCTTTAGATTGTTCTGTCTGGTTAGCTGTGAGGAGGCAAAAAGAAATCGGGAAATTGGGTCAACTTTCCTACAGTAGGAGAGAGAAGGCGAGGGAGAGGGGGAGAGGGGGAGAGAGAGAAGGTGAGGCAGGGAGAGGGAGAGAGAGAGAAGGTGAGGGAGGGAGGGAGGGAGGGAGGGAGGGAGGGGGAGGGAGGGAGGGAGGGAGGGAGGGAGGGAGGGAGGGAGGGAGGGAGGGAGGGAGGGAGGAGGGAGGGAGGGAGGGAAGGAAGGCGAGGGAGAGAGAGAAGGCGAGGGAGGGAGGGAGAGAGAGAGAGAAGGGAGGGAGGGAGGGAGAGAGAAGGTGAGGGGAGGGGGAGGGAGGGAGGGAGGGAGGGGGAGGGAGAGAGAGAAGGGAGGGAGGGAGGGAGAGAGAGAAGGTGAGGGGGGAGGGAGGGGAGAGAGAAGGTGAGGGGGGAGGGAGGGAGAGAGAGAAGATGAGGGAGGGAGAGAGAGAGAGAGAGAGAGAGGGAGGGAGGGAGGGAGGGAGGGAGGGAGGGAGGGAGGGAGGGAGGGAGGGAGGGAGGGAGGGAGGGAGGGAGGGAGGGAGGGAGGGAGGGAGGGAGGGAGGGAGGGAGGGAGAGAGAAGGTGAGTGAGGGGAGAGGGAGGGAGGGAGAGAGAAGGTGAGGGGGAGGGGAGAGAGAAGGTGAGGGAGGGAGGGAGAGAGAGAGGCGAGGGAGGGAGGGAGAGAGAAGGTGAGGGATGGAGGGAGAGAGAGAGAGAGAAGGTGAGGGAGGGAGAGGGAGAGAGAGAGAAGGCGAGGGGGGAGGGAGAGAGAGAAGGTGAGGTGGGAGGGAGGAGAGAGAGAGAGAAGTTGAGGGAGGGGGAGAGAGAGAGAGAAGGCGAGGGAGGGAGGAGGGAGGGAGAGAGAAGGTGAGGGAGGGAGGGAGGGAGGGAGAGAGAGAGAGAAGGTGAGGGAGGGAGAGAGAGAGAGAGAAGGCGAGGGAGGGAGGGAGTAAAAAAAGAGTGTTCCTCTCCTCACGGAGGGAGTTGTGCTGTTTTGGCCCTGGGCACCACAGTACACAACACACAACAATAAAACAGCCAGTAGAGCCAATAGAACCAGGCAGCGCCTCGCCCGGTCTGTCCTGGATAAAGGCTTCTGTCACGGGGCTCTGGGGAGCACAGCCCAGCACTGCACTGCAGTAAATATGACAATAAGAAGAGAGAGAGAGATGGGGAAGGAGAGAGGGAGAGTGAGCCCAGGCAATGGTCAGAGCTGCATTACAGTGGGGAATCCATTTCTCTTTTTAGTGTTGACATGCTGAGTATAAACTGTCCTATCTCTCCTCCAGGGCTGTCATTGAACGACTGTTTCTGACTGGCTATCTCTAACCTCTCTCTCTCTCTCTCTCTCTCTGTGTGTGTGTGCATGTGAGTGGTTGCACCTGCCATATACACTGCTGGTCCAAAGTTTTAGAACACCTACTCACTCAATTGTTTTTCTTTATTTTTGCTATTTTCTACATTGTAGAATAATAGTGAAGACATCAAAACTATGAAATAACACATATGGATTCATGTAGTGACAAAAAAGTGTTAAACAAATCCAAATATATTTTCAAATAGCTTCAAATAGCCACAGCTTCAAATAGCCACCTTTTGCCTTGATGACAGCTTTCAACACTCTTGGCATTCTCTCAACCAGCTGCACCTGAAATGCTTTTCCAACAGTCTTAAAGGAGTTCCCACATATGCTGAGAACTTGTTGGCTGCTTTTCCTTCCCTCTGCGATCTGACTCATCCTTAACCATCTCAATTGAGTTGAGGTCAGGGGATTGTTGAGGCCAGGTCATCTGATGCAGCACTCCATAACTCTCCTTCTTGGTAAAATAGCCCTTACACTGCCTGGAGGTGTGTTGGGCCATTGTCCTGTTGAAAAATAAATGATAGTCTCACTAAGCCCAAACCAGATGGAATGGTGTATCACTGCAGAATGCTGTGGTAGCCATGCTGGTTAAGTGTGCCTTGAATTCTAAATAAATCACTGACAGTGTCACCATCAAAGCACCCCCACACCTCCTCCTCCATGCTTCACGGTGGGAACTACACATGCGGAGATCATCCATCCACCTACTCAGCGTCTCACAAAGACACGGCGGTTGGAACCAAAAATCTCCAATTTGGACTCCAGACCAAAGGACAGATTTCCACCGGTCTAATGTCCATTGCTCATGTTTCTTGGCCCAAGCAAGTCTCTTCTTATTATTGGTGTCCTTTAGTAGTGGTTTCTTTGCAGCAATTCGACCATGAAGGCCTGATTTATGTAGTCTCATAGCGCTTGATAGTTTTTGCGACTGCACTTGAAAAAACTTTAAAAGTTCTTAAAATTTTACGGATTGACTGACCTTCATGTCTTAAAGTAAGAACAGACTGTCGTTTCTCTTTGCATATTTGAGCTGTTCTTGCCACAATATGGACTTGGTCTTTTACCAAATATAGCTATCTTCTGTTTACCTTGTCACAACACAACTGATTGGCTCAAATGCGTAAAGAAGGAAAGAAATTCCACAAATTAACTTTTAACAAGACACACCTGTTAATTGAAATGCATCCCAGGTGACTATCTCATGAAGCTGGTTGAGAGAATGCCAAGAGTGTGCAAAGCTGTCATCAAGGCAAAGGGTGACTATTTGAAGAATCTCCAATATAAAATATATTTTGATTTGTTGAACACATTTTTGGTTACTACATGATTCCATATGTGTTAGAAAATAGTAAAAATATGCATGACCTGTACTGTATTCATTGTAATCAGACAGTTGTCGTTGTCTCCACAACCTAACTTTCCCTTGGGGATTAATAAAGTATCATTGTATCTACCAGGTTAGTGACTGTTTCTATTGATACGGCTGTGTGTGTTCTCTACCAGGTTACTGACTGTTTCTATTGACACGGCTGTGTGTGTTCTCTACCAGGTTACTGACTGTTTCTATTGACACGGCTGTGTGTGTTCTCTATCAGGTTACTGACTGTTTCTATTGACACAGCTGTGTGTGTTCTCTACCAGGTTACTGACTGTTTCTATTGACACGGCTGTGTGTGTTCTCTACCAGGTTACTGACTGTTTCTATTGACACAGCTGTGTGTGTTCTCTACCAGGTTACTGACTGTTTCTATTGACACAGCTGTGTGTGTTCTCTACCAGGTTACTGACTGTTTCTATTGACACAGCTGTATGTGTTCTCTACCAGGTTACTGACTGTTTCTATTGACACGGCTGTGTGTGTTCTCTACCAGGTTACTGACTGTTTCTATTGACACAGCTGTGTGTGTTCTCTACCAGGTTACTGACTGTTTCTATTGACACGGCTGTGTGTGTTCTCTACCAGGTTACTGACTGTTTCTATTGACACGGCTGTGTGTGTTCTCTACCAGGTTACTGACTGTTTCTATTGACACGGCTGTGTGTGTTCTCTATCAGGTTACTGACTGTTTCTATCTACACAGCTGTGTGTGTTCTCTACCAGGTTACTGACTGTTTCTATTGACACGGCTGTGTGTGTTCTCTACCAGGTTACTGACTGTTTCTATTGACACGGCTGTGTGTGTTCTCAACCAGGTTACTGACTGTTTCTATTGACACGGCTGTGTGTGTTCTCTATCAGGTTACTGACTGTTTCTATTGACACAGCTGTGTGTGTTCTCTATCAGGTTACTGACTGTTTTTATTGACACAGCTGTGTGTGTTCTCTATCAGGTTACTGACTGTTTCTATTGACACGGCTGTGTGTGTTCTCTATCAGGTTACTGACTGTTTCTATTGACACGGCTGTGTGTGTTCTCTACCAGGTTACTGACTGTTTCTATTGACACGGCTGTATGTGTTCTCTACCAGGTTACTGACTGTTTCTATTGACACGGCTGTGTGTGTTCTCTACCAGGTTACTGACTGTTTCTATTGACACAGCTGTGTGTGTTCTCTATCAGGTTACTGACTGTTTCTATTGACACGGCTGTGTGTGTTCTCTACCAGGTTACTGACTGTTTCTATTGACACGGCTGTGTGTGTTCTCTATCAGGTTACTGACTGTTTCTATTGACACGGCTGTGTGTGTTCTCTATCAGGTTACTGACTGTTTCTATTGACACGGCTGTGTGTGTTCTCTACCAGGTTACTGACTGTTTCTATTGACACGGCTGTGTGTGTTCTCTACCAGGTTACTGACTGTTTCTATTGACACGGCTGTGTGTGTTCTCTACCAGGTTACTGACTGTTTCTATTGACACGGCTGTGTGTGTTCTCTATCAGGTTACTGACTGTTTCTATTGACACGGCTGTGTGTGTTCTCTACCAGGTTACTGACTGTTTCTATTGACACGGCTGTGTGTGTTCTCTACCAGGTTACTGACTGTTTCTATTGACACGGCTGTGTGTGTTCTCTACCAGGTTACTGACTGTTTCTATTGACACGGCTGTGTGTGTTCTCTACCAGGTTACTGACTGTTTCTATTGACACGGCTGTGTGTGTTCTCAACCAGGTTACTGACTGTTTCTATTGACACGGCTGTGTGTGTTCTCTATCAGGTTACTGACTGTTTCTATTGACACAGCTGTGTGTGTTCTCTATCAGGTTACTGACTGTTTTTATTGACACAGCTGTGTGTGTTCTCTATCAGGTTACTGACTGTTTCTATTGACACGGCTGTGTGTGTTCTCTATCAGGTTACTGACTGTTTCTATTGACACGGCTGTGTGTGTTCTCTACCAGGTTACTGACTGTTTCTATTGACACGGCTGTATGTGTTCTCTACCAGGTTACTGACTGTTTCTATTGACACGGCTGTGTGTGTTCTCTACCAGGTTACTGACTGTTTCTATTGACACGGCTGTGTGTGTTCTCTATCAGGTTACTGACTGTTTCTATTGACACGGCTGTGTGTGTTCTCTACCAGGTTACTGACTGTTTCTATTGACACGGCTGTGTGTGTTCTCTATCAGGTTACTGACTGTTTCTATTGACACGGCTGTGTGTGTTCTCTATCAGGTTACTGACTGTTTCTATTGACACGGCTGTGTGTGTTCTCTACCAGGTTACTGACTGTTTCTATTGACACGGCTGTATGTGTTCTCTACCAGGTTACTGACTGTTTCTATTGACACGGCTGTGTGTGTTCTCTACCAGGTTACTGACTGTTTCTATTGACACGGCTGTGTGTGTTCTCTATCAGGTTACTGACTGTTTCTATTGACACGGCTGTGTGTGTTCTCTACCAGGTTACTGACTGTTTCTATTGACACGGCTGTGTGTGTTCTCTACCAGGTTACTGACTGTTTCTATTGACACGGCTGTGTGTGTTCTCTACCAGGTTACTGACTGTTTCTATTGACACGGCTGTGTGTGTTCTCTACCAGGGAACTACTACGGGACGCCCAAGCCCCCAGCGGAGCCCAGCCCGGTGCAGCCTGACCTGGTAGATCAGGTGCTGTTTGATGAGGAGTTTGATACAGAGGTCCAGAGGAAACGCACCACCTCTGTCAGCAAGATGGACAGGAAGGACAGTGCAGCCCCCGAGGAGGAGGACGAGGAGGAGAGAGAGAGGTCTCCCCTGGTCAACGGACTCACAGGTAAGATGTCCTGTCCATGTTGTCCTGCAACATGTTCCCATCCTCTCCCACAAACTGCCTCAAACGGATCATCAACTACATTGATATTGTTGGTAGTTAAAATGGCGCCGGAGCAGAAGGCAGATGTTTTACGTGCCCCCAACCGATTGTGTTTTTTCTTCCTTTATCTGCGTTTTTACGCTTCTGTTACTCTCTGTTCATCATATATGCATAGTCACTTTAACCATACCTACATGTACATACACTGAGGGAAAAAAGTATTTGATCCCTGCTGATTTTGTACGTTTGCCCACTGACAAAGAAATGATCAGTCTATAATTGTAATGGTAGGTTTATTTGAACAGTGAGAGACAGAATAACAACAACCAAATCCCGAAAAATGCATGTGAAAAATTGTATAAATTGATTTGCATTTTAATGAGGGAAATAAGTATTTGACCCCTCTGCAAAACATAATTTAGTCCTTGGTGGCAAAACCCTTGTTGGCAATCACAGGTCAGACGTTTCTTGTAGTTGGCCACCAGGTTTGCACACATCTCAGGAGGGATTTTGTCCCACTCCTCTTTGCAGATCTTCTCCAAGTCATTAAGGTTTCGAGGCTGACGTTTGGCAATTCAAACCTTCAGCTCCCTCCACAGATTTTCTATGGGATTAAGGTCAGGAGACTGGCTAGGCCACTCCAGGACCTTAATGTGCTTCTTCTTGAGCCACTCCTTTGTTGCCTTGGCCGTGTGTTTTGGGTCATTGTCATGCTGGAATACCCATCCACGACCCATTTCCAATGCCCTGGCTGAGGGAAGGAGGTTCTCACCCAAGATTTGACGGTACATGGCAACGTCCATCGTCCCTTTGATGCGGTGAAGTTGTCCTTTCCCCTTAGCAGAAAAACACCCCCAAAGCATAATGTTTCCACCTCCATGCTTGACAGCGGGGGATGGTGTTCTTGGGGTCCTAGGCAACATTCCTCCTCCTCCAAACACGGCGAGTTGAGTTGATGCCAAAGAGCTCCATTTTGGTCTCATTTGACCACAACACTTTCACCCAGTTGTCCTCTGAATCATTCAGATGTTCATTGGCAAACTTCAGACGGGCATGTATATGTGCTTTCTTGAGCAGGGGGACCTTGCGGGCGCTGCAGGATTTCAGTCCTTCACGGCATAGTGTGTTACCAATTGTTTTCTTGGTGACTATGGTCACAGCTGCCTTTAGATCATTGACAAGATCCTCCCATGTAGTTCTGGGCTGATTCCTCACCGTTCTCATGATCATTGCAACTCCACGAGGTGAGATCTTGCATGGAGCCCCAGGCCGAGGGAGATTGACAGTACTTTTGTGTTTCTTCCATTTGCGAATAATTGCACCAACTGTCACCTTCTCACCAAGCTGCTTGGCGATGGTCTTGTAGCCCATTCCAGCCTTGTGTAGGTATACAATCTTGTCCCTGACATCCTTGGAGAGCTCTTTGGTCTTGGCCATGGTGGAGAGTTTGGAATCTGATTGATTGCTTCTTTGGACAGGTGTCTTTTATACAGGTAACAAACTGAGATTAGGAGCACTCCCTTTAAGAGTGTGCTCCTAATCTCAGCTCGTTACCTGTATAAAAGACACATGGGAGCCAGAAATCTTTCTGATTGAGATGGGGACAAATACTTATTTCCCTCATTAAAAGGCAAATCAATTTATAACATTTTTGACATGTGTTTTTCTGGATTGTTTTGTTGTTATTCTGTCTCTCACTGTTCAAATCAACCTACCATTAAAATTATAGACTGATCATTTCTTTGTCAGTGGGCAAATGTACAAAATCAGCAGGAGATCAAATACTTTTTTCCCTCACTGTATTACCTCAATAAGCCTAACTAACAGGTGTCTGTATATAGCCTTGCTACTCTTTTTTCAAATGTCTTTTAACTGTTGTTTTATTTCTTTACTTACCTACACACACACACATACCTTTTTTCCGCGCCATTGGTTAGAGCCTGTAAATAAGCATTTCACTGTAAGGTCTCTACACCTGTTGTATTCGGCGCACGGTGACAAATAAACTTTGATTTTATTTGTTCGTAATTAATTTTTTTATTATTTTTGTACATAATGTTGCCGCTATTGTCTCTTATGACCGAAAATAACTTTGAGACATCAGGACTGCGATTACTCACCACGGACTAGCAGAATCCTTTTTCTTCTTTCACGACTCTGACGATCCCAATAAACAGCTCCCTCGGGAACAGACCCCGACCCCAGTGATCTGCGTGAAGAGGAGGTGGAGAAAGAGAGGTCAGAGGGCGGGCTGTCTTCTGAGGACTAGGAGGCGATCGAACCCCACTCCACTCAATTCTGCTCGCAAACATGCCATCTTTGGACAAAAAAATGGACGAGTTATTGGGAAGATTAAACTACCAACGGGACATTCAAAACTGTAACATCTTACGCTTCACGGAGTCCTGACTGAACGACGACAATATCAACATACAGCTGGCTGGTTATACGATGTACCGGCAGGATAGAACAGCAGCATCTGGTAAGACGAGGTGCGGCGGTCTATGTATTTTTGTAAACGACAGTTGGTGCACGATATCTAAGGAAGTCTCGAGCCATTGCTCGCCTGAGGTAGAGTTTCTCATGATAAGCTGCAGACCGCATTACCTACCGAGAGAGTTCTCATCTATATTCTTTGAAGCTGTTTACATACCACCACAGTCAGAGTCTGGCACCAAGATAGCACTGAATGAGCTGTATTCCGCCATAAGCAAACAAGAAAGCACTCACCCTGAGGTGGCGCTTCTGGTAGCCGGGTATTTTAATGCAGGGAAACTTAAATCAGTTACCTAATTTCTATCAACATGTTAAATGCGCAACCTGAGGGAAAATAACTCCTATACTCCACACAGAGATGCATACAAAGATCTCCCTCGCGCTCCATTTGGCAAATCTGACCATAAGTATATCCTCCGGATTCCTGCTTACAAGCAAGCAGGAAGCATCAGTGACTAGATCAATAAAAAAGTGGTCAGATGAAGCAGATGCTAAGCTACAGGACTGTTTTGCTATCACAGACTGGAATATGTTCCGGGATTCCTCCAGTGGCATTGAGGAGTACACCTCATCTGTCATTGGTTTCATCAATAAACGCATCAATGGCGTCGTCCCCACAGTGACCACACATACATTCCCCAACCTGAAACCATGGATTATAGGCAGCATCCGCACTGAGCTAAAGGCTAGAGCGGCCGCTTTCAAGGAGTGGGACACTAACCCGGAAGCTAATAATAAATACCGCTATGCCCACCGACGAACCATCAAACAGGCAAAGCATCAATATAGGACGAAGATCGAGTCGTACTACACCGGCTCTGACGTTCGTCGGATGTGGTAGGGCCTGCAAACCATTACAGACTACAAAGGGAAGCACAGCCAAGAGCTGCCCAGTGACACGAGCCTACCGGACGAGCTAAACTACTTCTATGCTCACTTTGAGGCAAATAACACTGAAACATGCATAAGAGCACCAGCTGTACCGGATGACTGTGTGATCATGCTCTCTGCAGCCGATGTGAGTAAGACCTTTAGACAGGTCAACATTCACAAGGCCGCAGGGCCAGATGGATTACCAGGACATGTACTGCGAGCATGCGCTGACCAACTAGCAAGTGTCTTCACTGACCTTTTCAACCTCTCCCAGTCTGTAACCTCTCCCAAGTCTGTAATACCAACATGTTTTAAGCAGACCACCATAGTGCCTGTGCCCAAGAACACTAAGGTAACATGCCTAAATGACTACCGACCTGTAGCACTCACATCTGTAGCCATGAAGTGCTTTGAAAGGCTGGTCATGGCTCACATCAACACCATCATCTCAGAAACCCTAGAACCACTCCAATTTGCATACTACCCCAACAGATCCAATGATGATGCCGTCTCTATTGCACTCCACACTGACCTTTCCCACCTGGACAGAAGGAACACCTATGTGAGAATGACTACATTGACTACAGCTCAGCTTTCAACAACGTAGTGTCCTCAAAGCTTATCAATAACCTAAGGACTCTGGGGCTAAACACCTCCCTCTGCAACTGGATCCTGGACTTCCTGACGGGCCGCCCCCAGGTGGTAAGGGTAGGTAACAACATATCTGCCACGCTGATCCTCAACAAAGAGGCTCCTCAGGGGTGCGTGTTCACTCATAACTGCACGGCCAGGCACGACTCCAACACCATCATTAAATTTGCAGATGACACAACAGTGGTAGGCCTGATCACCGACAACAACGAGACAGTACCAGGACAACAACCTCTCCCTCAACGTGATCAAGACAAAGGATATGATTGTGGACTACAGGAAAAAGAAGACCGAGCACGTCCCCATTCTCATCGACGGGGCTGCGGTTGAGCAGGGTGAGAGCTTCAAGTTCCTTGGTGTCCACATCACCAACAAACTAACATGGTCCAAGCACAGCATGACTGTCGTGAAGCGGGCACAACAAAACCTATTCCCCCTCAGGAGACTGAAACATTTCCTCAGATCCTCAAAATGTTCTACAGCTGAACCATCAAGAGCATCCTGACTGGTATGGCAACTGCTCGGCCTCCGACTGCAAGGCACTACAGAGGGTAGTGCGAACGGCCCAGTACATCACTGGGGCCTAGCTTCCTGCCATCCAGGACCTCTGTACCATGCAGTGTCAGAGGAAGGCCCTGAAAATTGTCAAAGAATCCAGCCACCCTAGTCATAGTCTGTTCTCTCTGCTACCGCACGGCAAGCGGTACCGAAGCACCAAGTCTAGGTCCAAGAGACTTCTAAACATCTTCTACCCCCAAGCCATAAGACTCCTGAACATCTAGTCAAATGCCTACCCAGACTATTCACATTGCCCCCCCTCCCCTCTCCACACCACTGCCACTCTCTGTTGTTATCTATGCATAGTCACTTTAATTAACTCTACCTACATGTACATACTACCTCAACTAACCATTGCCCCCGCACATTGACTCTGTACCGGCACCCCCTGTATATAATGTTATTTTTTACTGCTCCTCTTTAATTAGTTTTATTTCTTATCTCGTATCCTTATTTTTTTAAACTGCACTGTCGGTTAGGTGCTCGTAAGTAAGCATTTCCCTGTAAGGTCTACTACACCTGTTGTATTCGGCGAATGTGACTAATAACATTTGCTTTGATTTGATTTGAACGCAACTAGTGCCCCTAATTTATCACAACCAATGGCGACATCCCAGGGCGCCTAATATGCATGAACATTCACTCTTTCACTTTGAGATACATTTGTTCTGGCTCAACAACAGCTGCCCATGCTGCCCAAAATGAGAGAAAGGGATGAGAAAGAGAAAGGGCTTTTATTTCCATCACCCTCATTCCCTCCCCCCATCACCCTCATTCCCTCCCCCCATCACCCTCATTCCCTCCCCCCATCACCCTCATTCCCTCCTTCCACCCCCTATCACCCTCATTCCCTCCACCCATCACCCTCATTCCCTCCCTCCACCCACCATCACCCTCATTCCCTCCACCCCCATCACCCTCATTCCCTCCCTCCACCCACCATCACCCTCATTCCCTCCACCATCACCCTCATTCCCTCCCTCCCTCCACCCACCATCACCCTCATTCCCTCCACCCATCACCCTCATTCCCTCCCTCCCTCCACCCCCATCACCCTCATTCCCTCCCTCCACCCACCATCACCCTCATTCCCTCCCCCATCACCCCAATTCCCTCCCTCCACCCACCATCACCCTCATTCCCTCCACCCCCATCACCCTCATTCCCTCCCTCCACCCACCATCACCCTCATTCCCTCCACCCCCCATCACCCTCATTCCCTCCCTCCACCCACCATCACCCTCATTCCCTCCCCCATCACCCTCATTCCCTCCCTCCACCCACCATCACCCTCATTCCCTCCACCCCCATCACCCTCATTCCCTGCCTCCCTCCACCCACCATCACCCTCATTCCCTCCACCCATCACCCTCATTCCCTCCCTCCACCCACCGTCACTCTCATTCCCTCCACCCATCACCCTTATTCCCTCCCTCCATCACCCTCATTCCCTCCCCCATCACCCTCATTCCCTCCCCCATCACCCTCATTCCCTCCCTCCCTCCACCCACCATCACCCTCATTCCCTCCACCCATCACCCTCATTCCCTCCACCGCATCACCCTCATTCCCTCCCTCCACCCACCATCACCCTCATTCCCTTCACCCATCACCCTCATTCCCTCCCTCCACCCACCATCACCCTCATTCCCTCCCCCATCACCCTCATTCCCCCTCCCCCATCACCCTCATTCCCTCCCTCCACCCACCATCACCCTCATTCCCTCCACCCATCACCCTCATTCCCTCCACCCATCACCCCCATTCCCTCCACCCCCATCACCCTCATTCTCCACCCATCACCCTCATTCCCTCCCTCCACCCAACATCACCCTCATTCCCTCCACCCATCACCCCTCCCCTCACCCCCATTCCCTCCACCCAACATCACCCTCATTCCCTCCACCCATCACCCTCACTCCCTCCACCCATCACCCCCATTCCCTCCACCCACCATCACCCTCATTCCCTCCACCCATCACCCTCATTCCCTCCACCCACCATCACCCTCATTCCCTCCACCCACCATCACCCTCATTCCCTCCACCCACCATCACCCTCATTCCCTCCACTCACCATCACCCTCATTCCCTCCACCTATCACCCTCATTCTCTCTTTCCCCCAAATGGGACATCCCAGGATTATCCATCTGTCCCTTACAGAAGGTCTCTTCTAAATACAAACTCTACAAAGTCAAGTCGTTCTCCATCTAGCTGGATCAATAATGTAGAAATCCCTGGTTAAAGGGATATAGTTTGTTCTTGTTTTATTTCCCTTGGAGATATTATCCTCACATGAACTGTAAACAAAAACAAAAACCACAAGTGCCACAGCTCGTAGAGAAAAAGCAGCATCCAACTGGGCATATAGGAAAGGAGTCTTATCCAGATAATGGATTCCAAACATGGCCAAAACATTTTCTGAAGAAAAGGTTCCCTGTGGTGTATACAGCGACCATTGATGAGACCAGTGTGGTACCATGGAGGAGGCTATGCACATCAGATGGGGGACATACTGTAGACGATATGATAGACAGAGAGTGATTGGGTACATTGGGACCCATCCCGCCATCCCTGGAGCAGCGTCTGGTCTTGTCCCATTTGCCCTCCAGGCTTCCCCTGTAGTGTGCCTCTCCTCTGGGCTTGGGGTGCTTCCAGCAGCTCCTCTCTGTTCCCACAGCACAGCTGTCCCCTGTTTGGTCTGAGGTTCTCTCTGGCTCCGTCCAAAGGGCATTCCCCTGTTCCGAGTCCGCATGGTGCCAATGACAGAGAGGACAATGTAGCCCTCCCGTCCGTCAGATGGTGAGTCTGTCTAGTCCCATGGACCTAAGCCCATGCCCATGACTGTACCCTGTACCCATTCCAGGGTCCTGCCTGAAGCTGGGCACCTGGGTTGTACTTTCTCTGCCTGATTTAATGTCTCAGTTGTGATCAGGCAGATGTGCATATCAGAGGGGCCTTGGGCAGGCCCTGAGGGCTGGGCTGCTAAACACATTTCTAAGAACAGTAAGAGAGTCATAAAGTGTCTCAGTGGAGGTATACTGATCTAGGATCAGGTTCCCGCTGTCCATAAAGTCTTATTCATTATGACCTAAAAGACAAACTGATCCTATATCAGTGCTCTTACTCTGACTCCTCAATAATACCAATTAAAATATGCCATTTAGCTGACACTATGATCCAATGCGCCTTACAGTCATGCATACATACATCTTTCATATGGGTGACACCAGATGGAATCGAACCCATGGCCCGGGCTTTCCAAGCACCATGCTCTACCAATATAGGAAAAGAGACTGAAGCACAGGTCTAGGAACAGTTAGACAGGCCATTTTCTGTGCAAACAGAGAGCCACATTAGCAAGGCGTGCAGACCTGAGCTGTTCCCCTGCACACCATCTCTATCACTATAGCCTTGGGCACACACAACAATGGAAACCCATTTCATGAAGCTCCCGACGAACAGTTATTGTGCTGACATGAGTGTTGCAACCGAGCACAGACGTTTTTTACACGCTATGCGCTTCAGCACTCTGCAGTCCCGTTCTGTGAGATTTTATGGCCTACCAATTCACAACTGAGCCGTTGTTGCTCCTAGACGTTTCGACTTCACAGTAACAGCACTTACAGTTGACCTTCAGAAATTTGACGAACTGACTGATTGGAAAAGTCATATGACGGTGCCACGTTGAAAGTTACTTAGCTCTTCAGTAAGGCCACTCTACTGCCAATGTTTGTCTATGGAGATTTCATGGCTGTGTGCTCTATTTTATACACCTGTCAGCAACGGGTGTGGCTGAAGTAGCCAAATCCACTAATTTGAAGGGTGTCCACATACTTCTGTATATATAGTGTATATTGAATGACGTCTTCATTATTATTCTACAATGTATAAAATAGTGAAAATCAAGAAAAACCATTGAATGAGTACCCTATGTAAAGAAAATCACTTAACTTTCATGTCATGCACTTTACTCTCCTTCTGACAGCTCGTCCTCTTTTATGGGTAGTTTTCTTTCTCCCTTCAGATCAGAAGTCAACTCTGAATACAGTAATGAGCTAGGTCAGAGGCATGCAAATCCAAACCTGCAGATAAGAGCGCATGCACGCACACAAAACGCACACACACACACACACACACACACTCTCACAGGGCAAGGTTTAGTGATGCTAATAGGGGCTGGGTAAGGCTGAAGTGTGGTGTTGGTCAGCTCTGCCCTTGTTGCCGTTGACCCTCTCGCTCTACAGAACATCACTGCTGACATGCAAATCCTGTGGCACACTTGCTGCACTTCCGTCTCTTTCTCTCTCTCTCTCTGTCCTCTCCCTTTCTCTACTCCCCTCTCTCTCTCTGTCCTCTCCTTTCTCTACTCCCCTCTCTCTCTCTCTCTCTCTGTCCTCTCCTTTCTCTACTCCCCTCTCTCTCTCTCTCTCTCTGTCCTCTCCTTTCTCTACTCCCCCCTCTCTCTCTCTCTCTCTCTGTCCTCTCCCTTTCTCTACTCCCTCTCTCTCCCTCTCCTGTTCTTTGCTGTGTGTAACAGTCTAAAGCCTACAGTCAGTCTGTCCAGGGAAGCCGCAGAGAGAGATGCATGGAGCTCACAGGGCTCACTACCCAGCCTCCACACTCTCACCACCCAGCCTCCACGCTCACCGCTCACCACCCAGCCTCCACACCATCACCACCCAGCCTCCACAGCCTCTCACCACCCAGCCTCCACACCCAGCCTCTCACCATCCAGCCTCCACACCATCACCACCCAGCCTCCACACCATCACCACCCAGCCTCCACACTCTCACCACCCAGCCTCCACACTCTGACCACCCAGCCTCCACACGCTCACCACCCAGCCTCCACACGCTCACCACCCAGCCTCCACACCATCACCACCCAGCCTCCACACTCTCACCACCCAGCCTCCACACTCTCACCATCCAGCCTCCACACGCTCACCACCCAGCCTCCACACTCTCACCACCCGGCCTCCACACGCTCACCATGCAGCCTCCACATGCTCACCATGCAGCCTCCACACGCTCACCACCCTTCTCCTTCCCCCTGTCTTTCTCTCCCTCCTGTGATATGGCCACAGAGCACAAGGACAAGGCTGGACAGGAGTGGAGGAAGGCTGTACCCAGCTATAACCAGTCCAGTAGTGGGGCTGTGGACTTCCGGACCTGGAGCACCTTACCACGTGACGAGAGCCAGGAACCGCTGCCCAAGACCTGGGAGATGGCCTACACAGAGACGGGCATGGTTTACTTCATAGAGTAAGTGTTGGACTTCTGGTTCTCTACTCCAGTACAGTGCCAGCGTGGTGTTGGAGATGCTAGAAGTGGCGAGAGGTAGTTTTGAAAAAGAGCATTGAGATTTGTTTGTTCAGAGAATAGTTTGTTCCACTCTAATGTCTGTGTTACACTGTTACATACAGTATCCTACTTGTTTCTCTGCGGCTCAGACGTACAGTAGCAGTACAGTACTTGGAGAAGTTAACAATAGTATTATTGTTATTATAATTATGGATTTGTGAAATTATTCATTATTTTAACCCATCTGGCGTCTAAAATACAGTTGTATTGTTTTCCTGTGTTTGATGTGATGGTACTTGGCTTGGGCTTAAAGCACTGGGCCTCTCCCTCTCCCTCTCCCTCTCCCTCTCCCTCTCCCTCTCCCTCTCCCCCTCTCCCTCTCCCTCTCCCTCTCCCTCTCCCTTTCCCTCTCCCTCTCCCTCTCCCTTTCCCTCCCTCTCCTCTCCCTTTCCCTCTCCCTCTCCCTCTCCCTCCCTCTCCCTCTCCCTCTCCTTTCCCTCTCCCTCTCCCTCTCCCTCTCCTCTCCCTTTCCCTCTCCCTTTCCCTCTCCCTCTCCCTTTCCCTTTCCCTCTCCCTCTCCCTTTCCCTCTCCCTCTCCCTCTCCCTTTCCCTCTCCCTCTCCTCCCTCTCCCTCTCCCTCTCCCTCTCCTTTCCCTCTCCCTCTCCCTCTCCCTCCCTTTCCCTCTCCCTTTCCCTCTCCCTCTCCCTCTCCCTCTCCTTTCCCTCTCCTTTCCCTCTCCCTCTCCCTTTCCCTTTCCCTTTCCCTCTCCCTTTCCCTCTCCCTCTCCCTTTCCCTCTCCCTCCATTGCTCCCTCTCAGTCTGTTTTTCCCTCTCACCTTTCCCAGGTCTCCCTCTGCCTTTCCCATTCTCACTCTCCCTTTCCCTCTGAAATCTCCCTTTCCCTCTCCCTCTCCCTCTCCCTTTCCCTCTCCCTTTCCCTCTCCCTTTCCCTCTCCCTTTCCCTCTCCCTTTCCCTCTCCCTCTCCCTTTCCCTCTCCCTCTCCCTCTCCCTCTCCCTCCATTGCTTATCAGTCAGTCTGTTTGTGTGGCTCACACAGCCTACAGAAGAGAGGGCCAGGTGCTGTAGCCTGCCTAAAATCAATAGCCCATTCTCACTTCACAGGAGACAATTCGGCAAATGAAATGCTCCCAGAGGCTCTCTGTGTTCGGCTCTACCTTTCCCTCCTTTCCCCTCTCCTTTCCTCCATCCCTCCTTCCATTCCTCCATCAAAGGACCTATCTGCCTCTATTCGGTTCTGACTACCTCTCCCTACCTCCATCCCTCCCTACCTCCATCCCTCCCTACCTCCATCCCTCCTGCAACGGCACCTGCTCCTTTTGTTCTTTCCCTGAAAGAGCCACTGGATTCCAAAATAATTACATAAGTTTGTGTTTTTGAAGGGCCCTTTATTTTTGGCCGAATGGTTAGGGAGCGCGAGGGGACAGTTGTTTCCAAATACTGGCTGGTGAATAGCTAGCTATACTTCACCTAGTTGTTGTGGTGTTGTGAGGCTTTTTGTTCAGCTTGTAAAGTTGTGCCTCTGTGTCTCCACAGTCACAACACCAAGACCACTACCTGGCTGGACCCCAGGCTGGCCAAGAAGGCCAAGCCCCCGGAGAGGTGTGAGGATGGAGGTGATAATCTCACACACACACACACACACACACACACACACACATACACACACCGTGTTCTCATACACAGACGGTGTAGTAGCACTTATCTTTCTTACACAAGCATCTTGTAGCAATATTTCACTCACATGCACTCATTCACCCTCACTACTCTCTCTCACTCACACACATATTACTGTCCACGGTCTGAATACACCACATTAAACATACTGTAATTATGAGTGGAGACCCCCTATGCCACTTAAGTTTGTGACCTACAGTATAGACAAACACACATACACACAGACAGTAAACCACTAAGCAGGACCCAGCCTGCCCCTGTCCCTAATGGCTTGTGGGAGACCTGCGGAGAGCTCATCAGCGCTGTATCTCTGAAAAGGCAATTCCACAGTCTCCTCTTGCGTGAAGCACTCTTTTCCCCTGCATGTGTTCGTCACAGGACAGCACTCACTCCAGATTCCACTTACACACCGCTGGGAAAAGACAAGACATTTTTTTCAGCATGGGCATAACAACTACACATTTCCTTGCTTCCATTTCCTTGCTTCCAACTACACGTTCTCTCTCACTCTCCCCTCTCTCTCTCGCTCTCTCAATTCAAGGGCTTTATTGGCATGGAAAAGCGAAGTAGATAATAAACAAAAATGAAATAAACAATAGAAATGAACAGTAAACATTACACTCACAGAAGTTCCTAAAGAGTAAAGACATTTCAAATGTCATATTATGTCTATATACAGTGTTGTAACAATGTGCAAATAGTGAATGAAAATAAATAAACATAAATATGGGTTGTATTTA
Organism: Oncorhynchus tshawytscha; assembly: GCF_018296145.1. NCBI lineage: Eukaryota > Metazoa > Chordata > Actinopteri > Salmoniformes > Salmonidae > Oncorhynchus > Oncorhynchus tshawytscha. The sequence goes on along the minus strand of NC_056444.1, from coordinate 71,072,090 downwards.
CAATGGTGTTTGTTCGTCACTGGTTGCCCTTTTCTTGTGGGAACAGGTCACAAATGTTGCTGCTGTGATGGCACACTGTCGTATTTCACCCAGTAGATATGGGAGTTTATCAAAATTGGGTTTGTTTTTGAATTCTTTGAGGATCTGTTTAATCTGAAGGAAATATGTCTCTAATATGGTCATACATTTGGCAGGAGGTTAGGAAGTGCAGCTCAGTTTCCACCTCATTTGGTGGGCAGTGTGTTCAAAGCCTGTCTTCTCTTGAGAGCCAGGTCTGCCTACAGCAGCCTTTCTCAATAGCAAGGCTATGCTTACTGAGTCTGTACATAGTCAAAGCTTTCCTTAAATTTGGGTCAGTCACAGTGGTCAGGTATTCTGCAACTCTCTCTCCCCTCTCTGTCTCTCCCTCTCCCCTCTTTGTCTCTCCCTCTCCCCCTCTCCCCTCTCTGTCTCTCCCTCTCCCCCTTTCCCCTCTCTGTCTCTCCCCTTTCCCCTCTCTGTCTCTCCCTCTCCCCCTTTCCCTCTCTGTCTCTCCCCCTTTCCCCTCTCTGTCTCTCCCTCTCCCCCTTTCCCCTCTCTGTCTCTCCCTCTCCCCCTCTCCCCTCCTTGTCTCTCCCTCTCCCCCTCCCCTCTCTGTCTCTCCCTCTCCCCCTCTCCCCTCTCTGTCTCTCCCTCTCTGTCTCTCCCCTCTCTGTCTCTCCCTCTCCCCCTATCCCCTCTCTGTCTCTCCCTCTCCCCTCTCTGTCTCTCCCTCTCTCTCTCTCCCTCTCTGTCTCCCCCTCTCCCTCTCTGTCTCTCCGTCTCTCTCTCTCCCTCTCTGTCTCTCCCTCTCTGTCTCTCCTTTCCCCTCTCTGTCTCTCCCTCTCCCCCCTCTCCCTCATTGTCTCTCCCCCTCTCCCCTCTCTGTCTCTCCCTCCCCCTCTCCTCCTCTCCCCTCTCTGTCTCTCCCATCTCTTTCTCTCCCTCTTCCCCTTTCCCCTCTCTGTCTCTGTCTCTCCCCCTTTCCCCTCTCCCCTTTCCCCTCTCTGTCTCTCCCCTCTCTGTCTCTCCCTCTCCCCCTTTCCCCTCTCTGTCTCTCCCTCTCCCCTCTCCTCCTCTCCCCTCTCTGTCTCTCCCCTCTCTGTCTCGCCCTCTCCCCCTTTCCCCTCTGTCTCTGTCTCTCCCCTTTCCCCTCTCTGTCTCTCCCTCTCTGTTTCTCCCTCTCCCCCTTTCCCATCTCTGTCTCTCCCTCTCTGTCTCTCCCCTCTCTGTCTCTCCCTCTCTGTCTCTCCCTCTCTGTCTCTCCCTCTCTGTCTCTCCCCTCCTTGTCTCTCCCCTCCCCCTCTCTGTCTCTCCCTCTCCCCCTTTCCCCTCTCTGTCTCTCCCTCTCCCCTTTCCCTCTCTGTCTCTCCCTCTCCCCCTTTCCCCTCTCTCCCTCTCCCTCTCCCCCTCTCCCCTCTTTGTCTCTCCCTCTTCCCCTCTCTGTCTCTCCCTCTCCCCCTCTCCCCTCTCTGTCTCTCCCTCTCTGTCTCTCCCTCTCTGTCTCTCCCTCTCCCCCTCTCCCCTCTCTGTCTCTCCCTCTCCCCTCTCTGTCTCTCCCTCTCCCCTCTCTCTCTCTCCTTCTCTGTCTCCCCCTCTCCCCTCTCTGTCTCTCCCTCTCTGTCTCTCCCTCTCTGTCTCTCCCTTTCCCCTCTCTGTCTCTCCCTCTCCCCCTCCCCTCTTTGTCTCTCCCTCTCCCCCTCTCCCCTCTCTGTCTCTCCCTCTCCCCCTCTCCCCTCTCTGTCTCTCCCTCTCTGTCTCTCCCTCTCCCCTCTCTGTCTCTCCCTCTCTCTCTCTCCCTCTCTGTCTCCCCCTCTCCCCTCTCTGTCTCTCCCTCTCCCCTCTCTGTCTCTCCCTCTCTGTCTCTCCCCTCTCTGTCTCCCCTCTCCCCTCTCTGTCTCTCCCTCTCTGTCTCCCCCTCTCCCCTCTCTGTCTCTCCCTCTGTCTCTCCCCTCTCTGTCTCTCCCTCTCTGTCTCTCCCTCTCTGTCTCCCCCTCTCCCCTCTCTGTCTCTCCCTCTCCCCCTCTCCCCTCTCTGTCTCTCCCTCTCTGTCTCCCCCTCTCCCCTCTCTGTCTCTCCCTCTCTGTCTCTCCCCTCTCTGTCTCTCCCTCTCTGTCTCTCCCTCTCCCCCTCTCCCTCTCTGTCTCTCCCTCTCCCCCTTTCCCCTCTCTGTCTCTCCCTCTCCCCCTTTCCCCTCTCTGTCTCTCCCTCTCCCCCTTTCCCCTCTCTGTCTCTCCCTCTCCCCTCTTTGTCTCTCCCTCTCCCCCTCTCCCCTTTCTGTCTCTCCCTCTCCCCCTCTCCCATCTCTGTCTCTCCCTCTCCCCTCTCTGTCTCTCCCTCTCTCTCTCTCCCTCTCTGTCTCCCCCTCTCCCCTCTCTGTCTCTCCCTCTCCCCTCTCTGTCTCTCCCCTCTCTGTCTCCCCTCTCCCCTCTCTGTCTCTCCCTCTCTGTCTCCCCTCTCCCCTCTGTCTCTCCCCTCTGTCTCTCCCCTCTCTGTCTCTCCCTCTCTGTCTCCCCCTCTCCCTCTCTGTCTCTCCCTCTCTGTCTCTCCCTTTCCCCCTCTCCCTCTCTGTCTCTCCCTCTCTGTCTCTTCCCTCTCTGTCTCTCCCTCTCTGTCTCTCCCTCTCTGTCTCTCCCTCTCCCCCTCTCCCCTCTGTCTCTCCCTTTCCCCCTCTCCCCTCTCTGTCTCTCCCTCTCTGTCTCTCCCTTTCCCCCTCTCCCTCTCTGTCTCTCCCTCTCTGTCTCTTCCCTCTCTGTCTCTCCCTCTCTGTCTCTCCCCTCTCTGTCTCTCCCTCTCCCCCTCTCCCTCTCTGTCTCTCCCTCTCCCCCTCTCCCCTCTCTGTCTCCCCCTCTCCCCACTCTGTCTCTTTCTCCCCCTTCCCTTTACATCTTTGTGTCTCATTGTGTGTGTAGATGATGTACCAGTTGCTCCAGAGCTGTAGCAGCACAATGATTTGCATCTGCTTCTGTCTGTCTCTTGCCTGCAGAACTTCCGTATGGCTGGGAAAAGATTGAGGACCCGCAGTATGGAATCTACTACGTGGAGTACGTACACCTCTCCTGATAGTTGTGGTGATACAGGAAGTAGTGGCATGGTTATTATTTGATAATAACAAGTGTTTGTTTCATGAGATGGGATGAGCTGGGATTTCTGTTGAAGTCATTACGAGATGCTGGACAGGCAGACCTGCGCTTGTGATTCTGTCACTGCCTCGCCTCACTGAGAAATGCACACAGTTCACCCAGCATGGATTCCCATGGGAGTAGCAGGAAGGAGAATTCTGTCTTTTTGTTTTGAATGAATACAGTAAAACACAATGGGTCATTATGTTCTAACCAAAGTAGAGAAGGAGTCATGGCAATCAGAAGAACATAGAGGACTGAGAACACTCAGTCACGGAGGAGTGCTTCTGTTCCTTGATTGGATAGTGAGGATAACTCTCAGCATGACTCATGCCCAACAAGAGCACAAACAGTACTTTTCTTCGAAACACACATCCACACACTGGCACACATACAACTTAACACACGTATAGGACTGTGGGAAAATATTTTGTGTTGAGGTGCTGTCGACAGGGAGCGTATTTTTCTCCGCTCTGCTGAAGTCTTCATTTTTGATTTATCAGGGGGAACACACACACACACGCTCGCAATTGGCACACACAGCACACACACTGTCACACATACACACACTCCGCATGCATGTGATTCAACGAGCAGAGCAGGAGTGGCATCCCTTCCAACGACTGGGGCTGAGCTACAACTGTTAAAGCACAGGCGCATTATGCAGATCAGCTGCTTTCCTTGCTTTACATTCAACCTGGGGGCTCATCTCACAAAGGGCTGGCCTGGGAATCTACAGCGCTACAGCTACAGGGAACAGGAGGCACACAGACTGCTTTACTGATCCTAGGCCAATCAGATGTGGCCGTTGTGGGCAGGATATATATCTTGGGTATATGGTTATTCCACTGATCTTAGGTCAGTGGTTATACGTGTCAACAGTACTGCAGTGTCATTTTCTTTGTCGTTTACAGATGAGAAAGTGCTGTGTTGGTGTGTCGCTGATTTGAATAGGATCACTGTGATGTAATATAAGCTTGGTACCAGAGGTTTGCAATGACTGGATAGTGCTCTGGGATGTCACTAGACTGTAATGTGTAAGGGTACTGTGAAACTGTTTTGAGTTTTGGTCACGACACAAACCATTGAAGAAAGCGGCTCCAGAGAGATGAGAGATTACTTGGCTTTTGTGTTGCTGCCAAATGAAGAGATCCAGATAACTGTGTGTCATAGGAGGAGGAGGAAAACATTGAAATAAGGCTGTGAAAACATGTAAGCATCACTCTCTTTTGGTTGGTTTCACCTTCACTAAGATTTATGAAGTGTGTATTAGTCCCTGCTTGAGGTTGTATTTCTTTGGTTTTTAAACAGTATGTAGAGTAGCACTCTGTGCATGTGTGCTGTATACTGATCTCTCCAGTGAGTGTTCTGTCTTGTCCCTTGTCTCTGTGCTGTATACTGATCTCTCCAGTGAGTGTTCTGTCTTGTCCCTTGTCTCTGTGCTGTATACTGATCTCTCCAGTGAGTGTTCTGTCTTGTCCCTTGTCTCTGTGCTGTATACTGATCTCTCCAGTGAGTGTTCTGTCTTGTCCCTTGTCTCTGTGCTGTATACTGATCTCTCCAGTGAGTGTTCTGTCTTGTCCCTTGTCTCTGTGCTGTATACTGATCTCTCCAGTGAGTGTTCTGTCTTGTCCCTTGTCTCTGTGCTGTATACTGATCTCTCCAGTGAGTGTTCTGTCTTGTCCCTTGTCTCTGTGCTGTATACTGATCTCTCCAGTGAGTGTTCTGTCTTGTCTCTTGTCTCTGTGCTGTATACTGATCTCTCCAGTGAGTGTTCTGTCTTGTCCCTTGTCTCTGTGCTGTATACTGATCTCTCCAGTGAGTGTTCTGTCTTGTCCCTTGTCTCTGTGCTGTATACTGATCTCTCCAGTGAGTGTGTTCTGTCTCTGTCTCTGTCTCTGTGTTCTGTCTTGTCTCTGTGCTGTATACTGATCTCTCCAGTGAGTGTTCTGTCTTGTCCCTTGTCTCTGTGCTGTACACTGATCTCTCCAGTGTGTGTTCTGTCTTGTCCCTTGTCTCTGTGCTGTATACTGATCTCTCCAGTGTGTGTTCTGTCTTGTCTCTGTGCTGTATACTGATCTCTCCAGTGTGTGTTCTGTCTTGTCCCTTGTCTCTGTGCTGTACACTGATCTCTCCAGTGAGTGTTCTGTCTTGTCTCTGTGCTGTACACTGATCTCTCCAGTGAGTGTTCTGTCTTGTCCCTTGTCTCTGTGCTGTACACTGATCTCTCCAGTGAGTGTTCTGTCTTGTCTCTGTGCTGTATACTGATCTCTCCAGTGAGTGTTCTGTCTTGTCCCTTGTCTCTGTGCTGTATACTGATCTCTCCAGTGAGTGTTCTGTCTTGTCCCTTGTCTCTGTGCTGTATACTGATCTCTCCAGTGAGTGTTCTGTCTTGTCTCTTGTCTCTGTGCTGTATACTGATCTCTCCAGTGAGTGTTCTGTCTTGTCCCTTGTCTCTGTGCTGTATACTGATCTCTCCAGTGAGTGTTCTGTCTTGTCCCTTGTCTCTGTGCTGTATACTGATCTCTCCAGTGAGTGTTCTGTCTTGTCTCTTGTCTCTGTGCTGTATACTGATCTCTCCAGTGAGTGTTCTGTCTTGTCCCTTGTCTCTGTGCTGTATACTGATCTCTCCAGTGAGTGTTCTGTCTTGTCTCTTGTCTCTGTGCTGTATACTGATCTCTCCAGTGAGTGTTCTGTCTTGTCCCTTGTCTCTGTGCTGTATACTGATCTCTCCAGTGAGTGTTCTGTCTTGTCCCTTGTCTCTGTGCTGTACACTGATCTCTCCAGTGTGTGTTCTGTCTTGTCTCTTGTCTCTGTGCTGTATACTGATCTCTCCAGTGAGTGTTCTGTCTTGTCCTTGTCTCTGTGCTGTATACTGATCTCTCCAGTGAGTGTTCTGTCTTGTCCCTTGTCTCTGTGCTGTATACTGATCTCTCCAGTGAGTGTTCTGTCTTGTCCCTTGTCTCTGTGCTGTACACTGATCTCTCCAGTGAGTGTTCTGTCTTGTCCCTTGTCTCTGTGCTGTATACTGATCTCTCCAGTGAGTGTTCTGTCTTGTCCCTTGTCTCTGTGCTGTATACTGATCTCTCCAGTGAGTGTTCTGTCTTGTCCATTGTCTCTGTGCTGTATACTGATCTCTCCAGTGAGTGTTCTGTCTTGTCCCTTGTCTCTGTGCTGTAGCCATATCAATCAGAAGACCCAGTTTGAGAACCCAGTCCTGGAAGCCAAGAGGAAGCTGAGCCTGGACACCCCCTCCCCTGGCCTGCAGGGGGTTAACACATCCTCAGGTAATACCTCTCTGCCAGCCCACGGTCACCATAGATTCAATTGAAAACTGATCATTGTCATGGTCACTAACTAGTATACCACTTATGAAGCAGTGTGTTTAATTGATTGGACATATTAAATGAATGGGTGTTTAATTGGGCATGCATTCTGTATGCTAGTGTCTATTGGAACAGAGCCTAAAGCCAGAATGTCAGAATTGTTCCTAATCAGATCCCCTTAGCTTAGAGATGATGTCAGTGTAGATGCCAAATACACGACATGCCACTTGGACCACTTGTCGTTGTAGTGTCTACTGTCTAAAGATAATCAGTTGCAGTCAGTGAGGGCAGTACCAAGTGGCCATCATAACAATGGTATTAAAATGGTACTAATGGATAGTAACCACTTTACTTCAAATGGATTTTGACAAGTATGTTGTGAAGTGGAGAAGGCACTCGTTTTGGTCACAGCTCGCTTGCACAAAAAGCTTTTGTCTGTCCCTGTCACTCATCGCTTCAAACACTTCACACTGCCGAGGGAGAGATGCAAAGAGCAAGAGAGTCATGAGACGAAGTGAGCGAGAGAAAGAGCGAGTCATGAGACAGAGAAGAGGAAGAGCGAGTCATGAGACAGAAGAAAAACAGAGAGTCATGAGATAGAGAGAGAGAGAGTCATGAGAGAGACAGAGAGGAGAGAGAGTCATGAGAGAGACAGAGAGGAGAGAGAGTCATGAGAGAGACAGAGAAGAGAGAGAGCGAGTCATGAGACAGAAGAGAAAGAGAGAGTCATGAGATAGAGAAGAGAGAGAGTCATGAGAGAGACAGAGAAGAGAGAGAGCGAGAGTCATGAGAGAGACAGAGAAGAGAAAGGGAGAGTCATGAGACAGAGAAGAGAGAGAGAGTCATGAGAGAGACAGAGAAGAGAGAGAGCGAGAGTCATGAGAGAGACAGAGAAGGGAAAGAGAGAGTCATGAGAGAGACAGAGAAGAGAGAGAGAGAGTCATGAGAGAGACAGAGAAGAGAGAGAGCGAGAGTCATGAGAGAGACAGAGAAGAGAGAGAGAGTCATGAGAGAGAGCGAGAGTCATGAGAGAGACAGAGAAGAGAGAGAGAGAGTCATGAGAGAGACAGAGAAGAGAGAGAGCGAGAGTCATGAGAGAGACAGAGAAGAGAAAGAGAGAGTCATGAGAGAGACAGAGAAGAGAGAGAGCGAGAGTCATGAGAGAGACAGAGAAGAGAGAGAGAGAGACAGAGAAGAGAGAGAGCGAGAGTCATGAGAGACAGAGAAGAGAGAGCGAGAGTCATGAGAGAGACATAAAAGAGAGAGAGTCATGAGAGAGACAGAGGAGAGAAAGTCATGAGAGACACAGAGAAGAGAGAGAGCGAGAGTCATGAGAGAGACAGAGAAGAGAGAGAGAGTCATGAGAGAGACAGAGAAGAGAGAGAGAGTCATGAGAGAGACAGAGAAGAGAGAGAGAGAGAGAGTCATGAGAGAGACAGAGAAGAGAGAGAGAGTCATGAGAGAGACAGAGAAGAGAGAGAGAGTCATGAGAGAGACAGAGAAGAGAGAGTGAGAGTCATGAGAGAGACAGAGAAGAGAAAGAGAGAGTCATGAGAGAGACAGAGAAGAGAGAGAGCGAGAGTCATGAGAGAGACAGAGAAGAGAGAGAGAGTCATGAGAGAGACAGAGAAGAGAGAGTGAGAGTCATGAGAGAGACAGAGAAGAGAAAGAGAGAGTCATGAGAGAGACAGAGAAGAGAGAGAGCGAGAGTCATGAGAGAGACAGAGAAGAGAGAGAGCGAGTCATGAGAGAGACAGAGAAGAGAGAGAGCGAGAGTCATGAGAGAGACAGAGAAGAGAGAGAGAGAGTCATGAGAGAGACAGAGAAGAGAGAGAGCGAGAGTCATGAGAGAGACAGAGAAGAGAGAGAGCGAGAGTCATGAGAGAGACAGAGAAGAGAGAGAGCGGGAGTCATGAGAGAGACAGAGAAGAGAGAGAGCGAGAGTCATGAGAGAGACAGAGAAGAGAGAGAGAGAGTCATGAGAGAAACAGAGAAGAGAGAGAGCGAGAGTCATGAGAGACAGAGAAGAGAGAGAGCGAGAGTCATGAGAGAGACCGAGAAGAGAGAGAGTCATGAGAGAGACAGAAAAGAGAGAGAGCGAGAGTCATGAGAGAGACAGAGAAGAGAGAGAGCGAGAGTCATGAGAGAGACAGAGAAGAGAAAGAGAGAGTCATGAGAGAGACAGAGAAGAGAGAGAGCGAGAGTCATGAGAGAGACAGAGAAGAGAGAGAGCGAGTCATGAGAGAGACAGAGAAGAGAGAGAGAGAGTCATGAGAGAAACAGAGAAGAGAGAGAGCAAGAGTCATGAGAGACAGAGAAGAGAGAGAGCGAGAGTCATGAGAGAGACAGAGAAGAGAGAGAGTCATGAGAGAGACAGAGGAGAGAGAGGCATGAGAGAGACAGAGAAGAGAGAGAGTCATGAGAGAGACAGAGGAGAGAGAGAGTCATGAGAGAGACAGAGAAGAGAGAGAGTCATGAGAGAGACAGAGAAGAGAGAGAGTCATGAGAGAGACAGAGAAGAGAGAGAGTCATGAGAGAAACAGAGAAGAGAGAGCGAGAGTCATGACAGAGACAGAGAAGAGAGAGAACGAGAGTCATGAGAGAGACAGAGAAGAGAGAGAGCGAAAGTCATGAGAGAGACAGAGAAGAGAAAGAGAGAGTCATGAGAGAGACAGAGAAGAGAGAGAGCGAGAGTCATGAGAGAGACAGAGAAGAGAAAGAGAGAGTCATGAGAGAGACAGAGAAGAGAAAGAGAGAGTCATGAGAGAGACAGAGAAGAGAGAGAGAGAGTCATGAGAGAGACAGAGAAGAGAGAGAGAGAGAGTCATGAGAGAGACAGAGAAGAGAGAGAGAGAGTCATGAGAGAGACAGAGAAGAGAGAGAGTCATGAGAGAGTCATGAGAGAGACAGAGAGACAGAGAAGAGAGAGAGAGTCATGAGAGAGACAGAGAGAGAAAGAGAGTCATGAGAGAGACAGAGAAGAGAAAGAGAGAGTCATGAGAGAGAGACAGAGAAGAGAGAGAGAGAGAGTCATGAGAGAGACAGAGAAGAAGAGAGAGAGTCATGAGAGAGACAGAGAAGAGAGAGAGAGTCATGAGAGAGACAGAGAAGAGAGAGAGAGAGAGTCATGAGAGAGACAGAGAAGAAGAGAGAGAGCGAGAGTCATGAGAGAGACAGAGAAGAGAGAGAGTCATGAGACAGAGAAGAGAGAGAGAGTCATGAGAGAGACAGAGAAGAGAGAGAGCGAGAGTCATGAGAGAGACAGAGAAGAGAAAGAGAGAGTCATGAGAGAGACAGAGAAGAGAGAGAGAGAGTCATGAGAGAGACAGAGAGCGAGAGTCATGAGAGAGACAGAGAAGAGAAAGAGAGAGTCATGAGGAGAGACAGAGAAGAGAGAGAGCGAGAGTCATGAGAGAGAGTCATGAGAAGACAGAGAAGAGAGAGAGCGAGAGTCATGAGAGAGACAGAGAAGAGAGAGAGAGTCATGAGAGAGACAGAGAAGAGAGAGAGAGAGTCATGAGAGAGACAGAGTGAGAGAGAGAGAGAAGAGAAGAGAGAGAGCGAGAGTCAGAGAGACAGAGAAGAGAGAGCGAGAGTCATGAGAGAGACATAAAAGAGAGAGAGAGAGAGACAGAGAGAGAGAGTCATGAGAGAGACAGAGAGAGAGAGAGTCATGAGAGAGACAGAGAAGAGAGAGAGTCATGAGAGAGACAGAGAAGAGAGAGAGAGTCATGAGAGAGACAGAGAGAGAGAGAGAGAGAGTCATGAGAGAGACAGAGAAGAGAGAGAGAGTCATGAGAGAGACAGAGAAGAGAGAGAGAGTCATGAGAGAGACAGAGAAGAGAGAGAGCGAGAGTCATGAGAGAGACAGAGAAGAGAAAGAGAGAGTCATGAGAGAGACAGAGAAGAGAGAGAGAGAGAGTCATGAGAGAGACAGAGAAGAGAGAGAGAGTCATGAGAGAGACAGAGAAGAGAGAGTGAGAGTCATGAGAGAGACAGAGAAGAGAAGAGAGAGTCATGAGAGAGAGAGAGAGTCAGAGAGAGACAGAGAGAGAGAGTCATGAGAGAGACAGAGAAGAGAGAGAGAGAGTCATGAGAGAGACAGAGAAGAGAGAGAGAGTCATGAGAGAGACAGAGAAAGAGAGAGAGAGTCATGAGAGAGACAGAGAAAGAGAGAGAGAGTCATGAGAGAGACAGAGAAGAGAGAGAGCGAGAGTCATGAGAGAGACAGAGAAGAGAGAGAGAGACAGAGACAGAGAGAGAGAGAGAGTCATGAGAGAGACAGAGAAGAGAGAGAGCGAGAGTCAGAGAGAGACAGAGAAGAGAGAGAGAGACCGAGAAGAGAGAGAGTCATGAGAGAGACAGAGAAGAGAGAGCGAGAGTCATGAGAGAGACAGAGAAGAGAGAGAGCGAGAGTCATGAGAGAGACAGAGAGTCAGAGAGAGTCATGAGAGAGACAGAGAAGAGAAGAGCGAGAGTCATGAGAGAGACAGAGAGAAGAGAGAGAGTCATGAGAGAGACAGAGAAAGAGAGAGAGAGTCATGAGAGAGACAGAGAAGAGAGAGAGCAGAGTCATGAGAGAGAGAGAGAGAAGAAGAGAGAGCGAGAGTCATGAGAGAGACAGAGAAGAGAAGAGAGAGTCATGAGAGAGACAGAGAAGAGAGAGTCAGAGAGAGACATGAGAGAGACAGAGAAGAGACAGAGAGAGCGAGAGTCATGAGAGAGACAGAGAAGAGAGAGAGTCATGAGAGAGTCATGAGAGAGACAGAGAAACAAGAAGAGAGAGCGAGAGTCATGAGAGAGACAGAGAAGAGAGAGAACGAGAGTCATGAGAGAGACAGAGAAGAGAGAGAGAGAGAGTCATGAGAGAGACAGAGAAGAGAAAGAGAGAGTCATGAGAGAGACAGAGAAGAGAGAGAGAGAGTCAGAGAGAGACAGAGAAGAGAGAGAGAGAGAGTCATGAGAGAGACAGAGGAGAGAGAGAGTCATGAGAGAGACAGAGAGAGAGAGAGTCATGAGAGAGACAGAGATGAGAGAGAGAAGAGGAGAGAGAGTATCATGAGAGACAGAAAGAGAGAGCGAGAGAGAGACAGAGAAGAGAGAGAGAGTCATGAGAGAAACAGAGAAGAGAGAGAGAGAGTCATGAGAGAGACAGAGAAGAGAGAGCGAGAGTCATGAGAGAGAGAGACAGAGAGAGAGAGAGAGTCATGAGAGAGACAGAGAAGAGAGAGAGAGAGTCATGAGAGAGACAGAGAAGAGAGAGAGTCATGACAGAGACAGAGAGAGAGAGAGTCATGAGAGAGACAGAGAGAGAGAGAGAGAGTCATGAGAGAGACAGAGAAGAGAGAGAGTCATGAGAGAGACAGAGAGAGAGAGTCAGAGAGAGAGAGTCATGAGAGAGACAGAGAGATGAGAGAGAGAGAGAGAGAGTCATGAGAGACAGAGAAGAGAGAGAGAGTCATGAGAGAGACAGAGAAGAGAGAGAGAGAGTCATGAGAGAGACAGAGAAGAGAGAGAGAGAGAGTCAGAGAGAGAGAGAGACAGAGAAGACAGAGAGAGAAGAGAGAGTCATGAGAGAGACAGAGAAGAGAGAGTGAGAGTCATGAGAGAGACAGAGAAAGAGAGAGAGAAGAGAGAGAGAGAGAGTCATGAGAGAGACAGAGAAGAGAGAGAGAGAGAGTCATAGAGAGAGACAGAGAAGAGAGAAAGAGAGTCATGAGAGAGACAGAGAAGAGAGAGAGAGAGTCATGAGAGAGACAGAGAGAGAGAGAGAGTCAGAGAGAGACAGAGAGAGAGAGAGAGAGAGTCATGAGAGAGACAGAGAAGAGAGAGAGAGAGAGTCATGAGAGAGACAGAGAAGAGAGAGTCAGAGAGAGTCATGAGAGAGACAGAGAAGAGAGAGAGAGAGTCATGAGAGAAACAGAGAAGAGAGAGAGAGAGAGAGTCATGAGAGAGAGAGAGAGAGAGAGAGAGTCATGAGAGAGACAGAGAAGAGAGAAAGAGAGTCATGAGAGAGACAGAAGAGAGAGAGAGAGTCATGAGAGAGACAGAGAAGAGAGAGAGAGAGAGTCATGAGAGAGACAGAGAAGAGAGAGAGACAGAGAAGAGAAAGAGAGAGTCATGAGAGAGACAGAGAAGAGAGAGAGAGAGAGTCATGAGAGAGACAGAGAAGAGAGAGACAGAGAAGAGAGAGAGAGTCATGAGAGAGACAGAGAAGAGAGAGAGCGAGAGTCATGAGAGAGACAGAGAAGAGAGAGAGCGAGTCATGAGAGAGACAGAGAAGAGAGAGAGCGAGAGTCATGAGAGAGACAGAGAAGAGAGAGAGTGAGAGTCATGAGAGAGACAGTGAAGAGAGAGAGAGAGAGTCATGAGAGAGACAGAGAAGAGAGAGCGAGAGTCATGAGAGAGACAGAGAAGAGCGAGAGTCATGAGAGAGAGAGACAGAGGAGAGAGAGTGAGAGTCATGAGAGAGACAGAGAAGAGAGAGTGAGAGTCATGAGAGAGAGCTAGAGTTATGAGAGAGACAGAGGAGAGAGAGTGAGAGTCATGAGAGAGAGCTAGAGTTATGAGAGAGACAGAGGAGAGAGAGTGAGAGTCATGAGAGAGACAGAGAAGAGAGAGAGTCATGAGAGAGACAGAGGAGAGAGAGGCATGAGAGACACAGAGAAGAGAGAGAGAGAGTCATGAGAGAGACAGAGAAGAGAGAGACCGAGAGTCATGAGAGAGACAGAGAAGAGAGAGAGAGAGAGTCATGAGAGAGACAGAGAAGAGAGAGCAAGAGTCATGAGAGAAACAGAGAAGAGAGAGAGAGAGAGTCATGAGAGAGACAGAGAAGAGAGAGCAAGAGTCATGAGAGAGACAGAGAAGAGAGAGAGAGAGTCATGAGAGAGACAGAGAAGAGAGAGAGAGAGTCATGAGAGAGAGACAGAGAAGAGAGAGAGAGAGTCATGAGAGAGACAGAGAAGAGAGAGTGAGAGTCATGAGAGAGAGCTAGAGTTATGAGAGAGACAGAGAAGAGAGAGAGAGTGAGAGTCATGAGAGAGACAGAGAAGAGAGAGAGTCATGAGAGAGACAGAGGAGAGAGAGGCATGAGAGACACAGAGAAGAGAGAGAGCGAGAGTCATAAGAGCGACAGAGAAGAGAGAGAGAGAGTCATGAGAGAGACAGAGAAGAGAGAGCAAGAGTCATGAGAGAGACAGAGAAGAGAGAGAGAGAGAGAGTCATGAGAGAGACAGAGAAGAGAGAGCAAGAGTCATGAGAGAGACAGAGAAGAGAGAGAGCGAGAGTCATGAGAGAGACAGAGAAGAGCGAGAGTCATGAGAGAGACAGAGAAGAGAAAGAGAGAGTCATGAGAGAGACAGAGAAGAGAGAGAGCGAGAGTCATGAGAGAGACAGAGAAGAGAGAGAGAGAGAGTCATGAGAGAGACAGAGAAGAGAGAGAGCGAGAGTCATGAGAGACAGAGAAGAGAGAGAGTCATGAGAGAGACAGAGAAGAGAGAGAGAGAGTCAGAGGAGAGAAAGTCAGAGACAGAGAGAGAGAGCGAGAGTCATGAGAGAGACAGAGAAGAGAGAGAGAGTCATGAGAGAGACAGAGAAGAGAGAGAGAGTCATGAGAGAGACAGAGAAGAGAGAAGAGAGAGTCATGAGAGAGAGAGAAGAGAGAGTCAGAGAGAGACAGAGAGAGAGAGAGTCATGAGAGAGACAGAGAAGAGAGATTGAGAGTCATGAGAGAGACAGAGAAGAGAAAGAGAGAGTCATGAGAGAGACAGAGAAGAGAGAGAGCGAGAGTCATGAGAGAGACAGAGAAAGAGAGAGAGAGAGAGAGAGACAGAGAAGAGAGAGTGAGAGTCATGAGAGAGACAGAGAAGAGAAAGAGAGAGTCATGAGAGAGACAGAGAAGAGAGAGAGCGAGAGTCATGAGAGAGACAGAGAAGAGAGAGAGAGTCATGAGAGAGACAGAGAAGAGAGAGAGCGAGAGTCATGAGAGAGACAGAGAAGAGAGAGAGAGAGAGAGTCATGAGAGAGACAGAGAAGAGAGAGCGAGAGTCATGAGAGAGACAGAGAAGAGAGAGAGAGAGAGTCATGAGAGAGACAGAGAAGAGAGAGAGCGAGAGTCATGAGAGAGACAGAGAAGAGAAGAGCGAGAGTCATGAGAGAGACAGAGAAGAGAGAGAGAGAGTCATGAGAGAAACAGAGAAGAGAGAGAGCGAGAGTCATGAGAGACAGAGAAGAGAGAGAGCGAGAGTCATGAGAGAGACCGAGAAGAGAGAGAGAGAGAGACAGAAAAGAGAGAGAGCGAGAGTCATGAGAGAGACAGAGAAGAGAGAGAGCGAGAGTCATGAGAGAGACAGAGAAGAGAAAGAGAGAGTCATGAGAGAGACAGAGAAGAGAGAGAGCGAGAGTCATGAGAGAGACAGAGAAGAGAGAGAGCGAGAGTCATGAGAGAGAGACAGAGAAGAGAGAGAGAGAGTCATGAGAGAAACAGAGAAGAGAGAGAGCGAGAGTCATGAGAGACAGAGAAGAGAGAGAGCGAGAGTCATGAGAGAGAGAGAAGAGAGAGAGTCATGAGAGAGACAGAGGAGAGAGAGGCATGAGAGAGACAGAGAAGAGAGAGAGTCATGAGAGAGACAGAGGAGAGAGAGAGTCATGAGAGAGACAGAGAAGAGAGAGAGTCAGAGAGAGACAGAGAAGAGAGAGAGTCATGAGAGAGACAGAGAAGAGAGAGAGTCATGAGAGAAACCGAGAAGAGAGAGCGAGAGTCAGACAGAGACAGAGAAGAGAGAGAACGAGAGTCATGAGAGAGACAGAGAAGAGAGAGAGCGAAAGTCATGAGAGAGACAGAGAAGAGAAAGAGAGAGTCATGAGAGAGACAGAGAAGAGAGAGAGCGAGAGTCATGAGAGAGACAGAGAAGAGAGAGAGTCATGAGAGAGACAGAGAAGAGAGAGAGAGAGAGTCATGAGAGAGACAGAGAAGAGAGAGAGAGAGTCATGAGAGAGACAGAGAAGAGAGAGAGAGAGAGTCATGAGAGAGACAGAGAAGAGAGAGTGCGAGAGTCATGAGAGAGACAGAGAAGAGAAAGAGAGAGTCATGAGAGAGACAGAGAAGAGAGAGAGAGAGAGTCATGAGAGAGACAGAGAAGAGAGAGCGAGAGTCATGAGAGAGACAGAGAAGAGAAAGAGAGAGTCATGAGAGAGACAGAGAAGAGAGAGAGAGAGAGTCATGAGAGAGACAGAGAAGAGAGAGACAGAGAAGAGAGAGAGAGTCATGAGAGAGACAGAGAAGAGAGAGAGCGAGAGTCATGAGAGAGACAGAGAAGAGAGAGAGAGTCATGAGAGAGACAGAGAGAGAGAGAGAGAGTCATGAGAGAGACAGAGAGAGAGAGAGAGAGTCATGAGAGAGACAGAAGAGAGAGCGAGAGTCATGAGAGAGACAGAGAAGAGCATGAGAGACAGAGAAGAGCGAGAGTCATGAGAGAGAGAGACAGAGGAGAGAGAGTGAGAGTCATGAGAGAGACAGAGAAGAGAGAGTGAGAGTCATGAGAGAGAGCTAGAGTTATGAGAGAGACAGAGGAGAGAGAGTGAGAGTCATGAGAGAGAGCTAGAGTTATGAGAGAGACAGAGGAGAGAGAGTGAGAGTCATGAGAGAGACAGAGAAGAGAGAGAGTCATGAGAGAGACAGAGGAGAGAGAGGCATGAGAGACACAGAGAAGAGAGAGACCGAGAGTCATGAGAGCGACAGAGAAGAGAGAGACCGAGAGTCATGAGAGCAACAGAGAAGAGAGAGAGAGAGAGTCATGAGAGAGACAGAGAAGAGAGAGCAAGAGTCATGAGAGCAACAGAGAAGAGAGAGAGAGAGAGAGTCATGAGAGAGACAGAGAAGAGAGAGCAAGAGTCATGAGAGAGACAGAGAAGAGAGAGAGAGAGTCATGAGAGAGACAGAGAAGAGAGAGAGAGAGTCATGAGAGAGACAGAGAAGAGAGAGAGAGAGTCATGAGAGAGACAGAGAAGAGAGAGTGAGAGTCATGAGAGAGAGTGAGAAGAGAGAGAGTCATGAGAGAGACAGAGGAGAGAAAGTCATGAGAGACACAGAGAAGAGAGAGAGCGAGAGTCATGAGAGAGACAGAGAAGAGAGAGAGTCATGAGAGAGACAGAGGAGAGAGAGGCATGAGAGACACAGAGAAGAGAGAGAGCGAGAGTCATAAGAGCGACAGAGAAGAGAGAGAGAGAGAGAGAGTCATGAGAGAGACAGAGAAGAGAGAGCAAGAGTCATGAGAGAGACAGAGAAGAGAGAGACAGAGAAGAGAGAGAGCGAGAGTCATGAGAGAGACAGAGAAGAGTGAGAGTCATGAGAGAGACAGAGAAGAGAGAGTGAGAGTCATGAGAGAGACAGAGAAGAGCGAGAGTCATGAGAGAGACAGAGAAGAGCGAGAGTCATGAGATAGACAGAGAAGAGTGAGAGTCATGAGAGAGACAGAGAAAGAGAGAGTGAGAGTCATGAGAGAGACAGAGAAGAGAGAGTGAGAGTCATGAGAGAGACAGAGAGAGAGAGAGTCATGAGAGAGACAGAGGAGAGAGAGAGAGTCATGAGAGAGACAGAGAAGAGAGAGAGCGAGAGTCATGAGAGACAGAGAAGAGAGAGAGCGAGAGTCATGAGAGAGACAGAGAAGAAGAGAGAGAGTCATGAGAGAGACAGTGAAGAGAGAGAGAGTCAGAGAGTCAGAGAAGAGACAGAGAAGAGAGAGCGAGAGTCATGAGAGAGACAGAGAAAAGCGAGAGTCATGAGAGAGAGACAGAGAAGAGAGATGAGAGTCATGAGAGAGACAGAGAAAGAGAGAGTGAGAGTCATGAGAGAGACAGAGAAGAGAGAGTCATGAGAGAGACAGAGGAGAGAGACGAGAGTCAGAGAGCAACAGAGAGAGAGAGAGAGTCATGAGAGAGACAGAGAAGAGAGATTGAGAGTCATGAGAGAGACAGAGAAGAAGAGAGAGAGTCATGAGAGAGACAGAGAAGAGAGAGAGAGAGAGAGACAGAGAGTCATGAGAGCTAGAGATGAGAGAAGAGAGAGAGAGAGTCATGAGAGAGACAGAGAAGAGAGAGAGCGAGAGTCATGAGAGAGACAGAGAAGAGAAAGAGAGAGTCATGAGAGAGACAGAGAAGAGAGAGAGCGAGAGTCATGAGAGAGACAGAGAAGAGAAAGAGAGAGTCATGAGAGAGACAGAGAAGAGAGAGAGCGAGAGTCATGAGAGACAGAGAAGAGAGAGAGCGAGAGTCATGAGAGAGACAGAGAAGAGAGAGAGTCATGAGAGAGACAGGAGAGAGAGGCAGAGACAGAGAAGAGAGAGAGTCATGAGAGAGACAGAGTCATGAGAGAGACAGAGAGAGAGAGTCATGAGAGAGACAGAGAAGAGAGAGAGAGTCATGAGAGAGACAGAGAAGAGAGAGGCATGAGAGAAACAGAGAAGAGAGAGAGCGAGAGTCATGAGAGAGACAGAGAAGAGAGAGAGTCATGAGAGAGACAGAGGAGAGAGAGGCATGAGAGACACAGAGAAGAGAGAGCGAGAGTCATGACAGAGACAGAGAAGAGAGAGAACGAGAGTCATGAGAGAGACAGAGAAGAGAGAGAGTGAAAGTCATGAGAGAGACAGAGAAGAGAAAGAGAGAGTCATGAGAGAGACAGAGAAGAGAGAGAGAGTCATGAGAGAGACAGAGAAGAGAGAGAGCGAGAGTCATGAGAGAGACAGAGAAGAGAGAGAGAGAGTCATGAGAGAGACAGAGAAGAGAGAGAGAAGAGACAGAGAAGAGAGAGAGCGAAAGTCATGAGAGAGACAGAGAAGAGAAAGAGAGAGTCATGAGAGAGACAGAGAAGAGAGAGAGAGTCATGAGAGAGACAGAGAAGAGAGAGAGCGAGAGTCATGAGAGAGACAGAGAGAGAGAGAGAGTCATGAGAGAGACAGAGAAGAGAGAGAGTCAGAGAGAGACAGAGAAGAGAGAGAGAGAGTCATGAGAGAGACAGAGAAGAGAGAGAGAGAGTCATTTTTTGTGAGAGAGACAGAGAAGAGAAAGAGAGAGTCATGAGAGAGACAGAGAAGAGAGAGAGCGAGAGTCATGAGAGAGACAGAGAGACAGAGAAGAGAGAGAGAGAGTCATGAGAGAGACAGAGAAGAGAGAGAAGAGAGTCATGAGAGAGACAGAGAAGAGAGAGAGAGAGTCATGAGAGAGACAGAGAAGAGAGAGAGCGAGAGTCATGAGAGAGACAGAGAAGAGAAAGAGAGAGTCATGAGAGAGACAGAAGAGAGAAAGAGAGAGTCATGAGAGAGACAGAGAAGAGAGAGAGAGAGACATGAGAGAACTAGAGAAGAGATAAGAGAGAGTCATGAGAGAGACAGAGTAAGAGAGACAGAGGAGAGAGAGGAGGAGTCATGAGAGAGACAGAGAAGAGAAAGAGAGAGTCATGAGAGAGACAGAGAAGAGAGAGAGAGAGAGACATGAGAGAGACAGAGAAGAGAGAGACCGAGAGTCATGAGAGCGACAGAGAAGAGAAAGAGAGTCACAGAGACAGAAAGATCACAGTCTACTTAGAGACAGAGCAAGACAGAGAATCATGAGGCATCAAAGCCAAGAGGAGAGTCATGAGAGAGACATTAAGAGAGAGAGAGAGATGGAAGAGAATGCAGTTTGAGAAGTCATAGCCAAGAGAGAGAAAAGAAGAGAAGAGTGAGAGTCATGAGAGAGACAGTGAAGAGAGAGAGAGAGAGTCATGAGAGAGACAGAGAAGAGAAGAGAGAGTCATGAGAGAGAGAGAAGAGTGAAGGTGTAAACTGAGAGAGACAGAGAAGAGAAGTGAGAGTCTTAACAGCTAGATATGAGAGAGACCAGAGTCTCAGCTTCATGAGATCAGAGAAGAGAGAGAGTTATGAGAGAGACAGAGAGAGAGAGTGAGAGTCATGAGAGAGACAGAGAAGAGAGAGATTGAGAGAACAGAGGAGAGAGAGGCATGAGTTTGAGAAGAGATGCAAAAGACCGAGAGTCATGAGAGCGACAGAGAGAAGAGAAGAGTCATGAGAGCAGACAGAGAAGAAAGACATGAGAGAGACAGGAGGAGAGCAAGAGTCATGAGAGAAACAGAGAAAGAGAGAGGAGAGATCACTGAGAGAGAGACAGAGAAGAAAGAGCACTAGAGGAGAGAGACAGAGAAGAGAGAGACAGCATGTCAGAAAGAGACTCAGATGAGAGAGAGAGAGTCATGACAGAGAAGAGAGAGAGAGAGTCAGAGAAGAGAAGAGAAGGAGAGTCTGAGAGAGAGTCAGAGAAGAGAAGAGAAACACTGAAACAAAGAACAAGAGAGCGAGAGTCATGAGAGAGACAGAGAAGAAGAGAGTCATGAGAGAGACAGAGGAGAGAGAGAGGCATGAGAGAGACAGAGAAGAGAGATCAGAGTCATTTGAGCTCTATAACAAAGAATAAAGAGCAAAAGACATATACAAGATCAGAGACAGAGAAGAGAGAGATCAGAGAAGAGAGAATCAACTAGAGAAGACTAAGAGAACCCACTGGACAGAGAAGAGAGAGTGAGAGTCACCTGAGAGAGACAGAAGAAGAGCGAGAGTCAGGACAAGAAGAGAAGAACCCTGAGAGAGACAGAGAAGAAGAGAGAGAGTCCTGAGAGAGACAGAGAAGAGAGATGGAGTCCAATGAAAGACAGAGAAAGATGAGAGTCAGACAGAGAGACAAATTCCATGAGAGAGACAGAGAAGATAGAAAAGTCTTGAAGAGACATACTTATTTTTATATATAACAGAGGAGAGAGTGAGAGTCATGAGAGAGACAGAGAAGAGAGAAGTGAGAGTCATGAGAGAGAGAGAGAGTGAGAGAGAGAGTCAGGAGAGAGAGAGAGTGAAGAGACAGACAGAGAGAAGAGAGAGACAGAGAAGAGAGAGCGAGAGTCATAAGAGACAGAGAAAAGCGAGAGTCATGAGAGAACAGAGAAGAGAGAGTCATGAGGAAGAGTGAGATCCTCATGAGAGAGACAGAGAAGAGAGATTATGAGAGAAGAGACAGAGAGAGACAGAGAAGAGAGAGAGTCATGAGAGAGACAGAGGAGAAAGACAATGAGAGTCATGAGAGCAACAGAGAAAGAGAGCAAGAGTCATGAGAGAGACAGAGAAGATCAGAGAGACAGAGAGAGAACAGAGTCATGAGAGAGACAGAGAAGAGAGAGAGAGAGTCATGAGAGAGACAGAGAAGAGAGAGTGAGTCATGGAGAGAGACAGAGAAGAGAGAAGAGAGTCATGAGAAGAGCCAAAGACAGAGGAGAGAGAGTGAGAGTCATGAGAAGAGAGAGCGAGAGTTTGAGAGAGACAGAGAAGAGAAACAGAGAGGAGAGAGATCTGAGCATGAGGGTGCTGCTATAGAGAGACAGAGAAAGTGAGAGTTGGGGGAGAGAGACAGAGAAGAGAGAGACCGAGAGTCATGAGAGACAGAGAAGAGAGAGTGCGAGAGTCATGAGAGAGACAGAGAAGAAAAGAGTCATGAGAGAGACAGAGGAGAGAGAGGCATGAGAGAGACAGAGAAGAGAGAGAGTCTGAGAGAGCAGAGAAGAGAGAGTCATGAGAGAGACAGAGAAGAGAGAGGGCATGAGAGAGAGACAGAGAAGAGAGAAAGTCATGAGAGAGACAGAGAAGAGAGAGAGTCATGAGGAGAGACAGAGTCAGAATGTCTGAGAGAAACAGAGAAGAGAGAGTTTGTCATGAGAGATACAGAGAAGAGAGAGCTTCATGTCACAGAGGAGAGAGAGGCATGAGGAGAGAAGAGAGACGAGTATGACAGAGACAGAGAAGAGAGAGCAAGAGTCATGAGAGAGACAGAGAAGAAGAGAGAGAAAGTCATGTAAGACAGAGAAGAAATAAGAGTCATGAGAGAGACAGAGAAAGAGTCCAGTCACAGAGAAGAGAGAGAGCAGAGTCATGAGAGAGACCAGAGAGAGAGAGATGACCCATGAGAGAGACAGAGAAGAGAAGAGAAGTCAGAGAGAGACAGAGAAGAGCGAAAGTCATGAGAGAGACAGAGAAGAGAAAGTGAGAGTCATGAGAGAGACAGAGAAAGAGAGAGAGATCATGAGAGACAGAGAAGAGAGAGACAGAGAAGAGAGAGAGCGAAAGTCAGAGAGAGACAGAGTCAAAGAGAGACATAAAGAGAGTCATGAGAGAGACAGCGAAGAGAGATAGTGAGAGTCATGGAGAAAAAGAGAAAGAAGAGTCATGAGAGACAGAGAAGATAGATGGTTGTGAGAGTCAGAGAAGAGGAGTCCGAGAGTCATGAGAAGACAGAGAAGAGAAAGAAAGTCATGAGAGAGACAGAGAACCAAATTGAGAGTCATGAGAGAGCAGAGAAGAGAGAGACAGAGAAGAGAGAGAGAGTCATGAGAGAGACAGAGAAGAGAGAGAACAGTCATGAGAGAGAGACAGAGAAGAGAGAGAGCGAGTCATGAGAGAGACAGAGAAGAGAGAGAGCGAGAGTCATGAGAGAGACAGAGAAGAGAGAGATGAGAGTCATGAGAGAGACAGAAGAGAGAGAGAGAAGAGAGAGCGAGAGTCATGAGAGAGACAGAGAAGAGCGAGAGTCAAGGAGAGAGAGACAGAGGAGAGAGGAGAGTCATGAGAGAGACAGAGAAGAGAGAGGAGAGCCATGACAGAGAGAGAGTTATGAGAGAGACAGAGGAGAGAGAGTCCATGAGAGAGAGCTAGAGTTAGAGAGAGACAGAGGAGAGAGCTCTGAGAGTCATGAGAGAGACAGAGAAGAGAGAGAGTCATGAGAGAGACAGAGGAGAGAGAGGCATGAGAGACACAGAGAAGAGAGAGACCGAGAGTCATGAGAGCGACAGAGAAGAGAGAGACCGAGAGTCATGAGAGAGACAGAGAAGAAAGAGCAAAGAGTCAAGAGAGAGACAGAGAAGAGAAGAGAGAGTCATGAGAGAGACAGAGAAGAGAGAGAGAGTCAGAGAAGAAAAGAAGAGAGAGAGAGACATAGAGATTGCTAGAGTTATGAGAGAGACAGAGGACAGAGAAGAGAGACAGAGAGAGCAGAGAAGAGAGAGACCTGAGAAGAGAGAGAGAGACAGAGAGAGACAGAGAAGAGAGAGAGAGAGAGCATAAGAGACAGAGAAGAGAGAGAGTGAGAGTCATGAGAGAGACAGAGAAGAGAGAGCAAGAGTCATGAGAGACAGAGAAAAGAGAGACAGAGAGAGTCATGAGAGAAGAGAAGAGAGAGCTAAGAGTCATGAGAGAGACAGAGAAGAGAGAGACAGAGAGAGAGAGCGAGAGTCATGAGAGAGACTCCTAGAGAGAGAGTCATGAGAGAGACAGAGAAGAGAAGAGCGAGAGTCATGAGATAGACAGAGGAGAATTTCGAGAGTCATGAGATAGACAGAGAAGAGTGAGAGTTTGAGAAGACAAATCATGAGAGAGACAGAGAAGAGCGAGAGTCATAGAGAGAGAGACAGAGAAGAGAGAGTGAGAGTCATGAGAGAGACAGAGAAGAGAGAGAGAGTCATGAGAGAGACAGAGAAGAAGAGTCATGAGAGAGACAGAGAAGAGGAGAGTGAGAGTCATGAGAGAGACAGAGAGAGAGAGCGAGAGTCATGAGAGAGACAGAGAAGAGAGAGAGAGAGTCATGAGAGAGACAGAGGAAGAGAGAGGATTTAGAGACAGAGAAGATTTTATCTTGTGTCCTTTAGAGAGAGACAGAGAAGAGAGAGAGCAGAGTCATGAGAGAGACATGAGATTTGAGAGAGAGTCATGAGAGAGACAGAGAAGATATAGCGAGAGTCATGAAACAGAGAAGAGAGAGAGTCATGAGAGTTTACTGAGGATTTTGTTGAGAGTCATGAGATAGACAGAGAAGAGAGATGAGAGTCATGAGAGAGACCTCAGAGAGCTTACATAAGAGACAGAGGAGAGAGAGTGAGTCATGAGAGAGACCAGAGAAGAGCGAGAGTCATGAGAGAGAAGAAGAAGATTGAGAGTCATGAGAGAAGAGAAGAGAGAGAGAGAGATTTCTAGAGAGAGACAGAGAGGAGAGAGAGAGCTAGAGTCATAAGAGATGATAGAGAGAGAGAGAGATAGAGTCATTACAGAGAAGAGAGAGAGAGAGTCATGAGAGACACAGAGAAGAGAGAGAGAGTCAGAGAGAGACAGAGAAGAGAGAGAGATGAGAGAGACAGAGAAGAGAGAGGAGAGTCATGACAGAGACAGAGAAGAGAGAGACGAGAGTCATGAGAGAGACAGAGAAGAGAGAGAGAAAGTATGAGAGAGAGAGAACAGAGAGAGTCATGAGAGAGACAGAGAAGAGAGATTGAGAGTCATGAGAGAGACAGAGAAGAGGAGAGTCATGATAGAGACAGAGAAGAGAGTCAGAGTCAGAGAGACAGAGAAGAGAGAGAGCGAGTCATGAGAGAGACAGAGAAGAGAGAGAGAGAGTCATGAGAGAGACAGAAAGAGAGATGAGAGTCATGAGAGAGACAGAAGAGAGAGAGAGAAGAGAAGAGAGCAAGGAGAGAGAGTCATGAGAGAGACAGACAGAGAGAGTGAGAGTCATGAGAGAGAGACAGAGGAGAGAGAGTGAGAGCCATGAGTGAGAGAGAAGAGAGAAGAGAGAGAGAGAGAGTTATGAGAGAGACAGAGGAGAGAGAGTGAGAGTCATGAGAGAGAGCTAGAGTTATGAGAGAGACAGAGGAGAGAGAGTGAGAGTCATGAGAGAGACAGAGAGAAGAGAGAGAGTCATGAGAGACAGAGGAGAGAGAGAGGCAATGAGAGAGACAGAGAAGAGAGAGAGAGTGAGAGTCATGAGAGACACAGAGAAGAGAGAGACCGAGAGTCATGAGAGACAGAGAAGAGAGAGCAAGAGTCATGAGAGAGACAGAGAAGAGAGAGTGAGAGTCATGAGAGAGACAGAGAAGAGAGAGAGAGAGTCATGAGAGAGACAGAGAAGAGAGAGAGAGAGTCATGAGAGAGACAGAGAAGAGAGACCGAGAGTCATGAGAGAGACAGAGAAGAGAGAGAGCGAGAGTCATGAGAGAGACAGAGAAGAGAGAGAGAGAGAGTCATGAGAGAGACAGAGAAGAGAGAGAGAGAGTCATGAGAGAGACAGAGAAGAGAGAGAGCATGAGAGTTAGAGAGAGAGAGAGAGAGTTGAGAGTCATGAGAGAGACAGAGAAGAGAGAGAGAGAGAAGAGAGTCATGAGAGAGACAGAGAAGAGAGAGCAGAGACAGAGAAGAGAGAGAGACAGAGAAAAGAGAGAGAGAGAGTCATGAGAGAGAGAGACAGAGAAGAGAGAGCAGAGAGAGAGAGAGTCAGAGAATGAGAGAGACAGAGAAGAGAGAGAGAGAGTCATGAGAGAGACAGAGAAGAGCGAGAGTCATGAGAGAGACAGAGAAGAGTGAGAGTCATGAGAGAGACAGAGAAGAGCGAGAGTCATGAGAGAGAGGAGAGTCATGAGCAACAGAGAAGAGAGAGAGAGAGTCATGAGAGAGACAGAGAAGAGAGAGAGCAAGAGTTATGAGAGAGACAGAGAAGAGAGGGAGTCAGAGAGAGAGAAAGCATGAGAGACACAGAGAAGAGACAGAGAAGAGAGAGAGTCATAGAGAGAGACAGAGGAAGAGAGAGAGTCATGAGAGAGACAGAGAGAGAGAGAGAGTCATGAGAGAGACAGAGAAGAGAGAGAGTCATGAGAGAGACAGAGAAGAGAGAGTGAGATCATGAGAGAGACAGAGAAGAGAGAGAGAGAGTCATGAGAGAGACAGAGAAGAGAGAGCTAGAAGTCAAGAGAGACAGAGAAGAGAGAGAGAGAGTCATAGAGAGAGACAGAGAAGAGAGAGAGCCAGGAGAGTCAGAGAGAAAACAGAGAAGAGAGAGAGAGAGATAAGCATGAGAGAGACAGAGAAGAAGAGAGAGTCATGAGAGAGACAGAGAAGAGAGATAGAGAGTCATGAGAGAGACAGAGAAGAGAGAGTGAGAGTCATGAGAGAGACAGAGAAGAGAGAGAGTCATGAGAGAGACAGAGGAGAGAGAGACCGAGAGTCATGAGAGCAACAGAGAAGAGAGAGCAAGAGTCATGAGAGAGACAGAGAAGAGAGAGAGAGAGTCATGAGAGAGACAGAGAAGAGAGAGAGAGAGAGAGAGTCATGAGAGAAGAGAAGAGAGAGTGAGAGTCATGAGAGAGACAGAGAAGAGAGAGAGAGTCATGAGAGAGACAGAGAAGAGAGAGAGTGAGAGTTATGAGAGAGACAGAGAAGAGAGAGAGTGAGAGTCATGAGAGAGACAGAGAAGAGAGAGTGAGAGTCATGAGAGAGACAGAGAAGAGAAAGAGAGAGTCATGAGAGAGACAGAGAAGAGAGAGAGCGAGAGTCATGAGAGAGACAGAGAAGAGAAAGAGAGAGTCATGAGAGAGACAGAGAAGAGAGAGAGTCGAGAGAGACAGAGACAGAGAAGAGACAGAAAGAGAGAAGAGAGACAGAGAAGAGAGAGAGTTATGAGAGAGACAGAGGCATGAGAGAGACAGAGAAGAGAGAGAGTCATGAGAGACAGAGAAGACAGAGAAGAGACAGAAAGAGAGAGAGAGAGTCATGAGAGAGACAGAGAAGAGAGAGAGAGTCATGAGAGAGACAGAGAAGAGAGAGAGTCATGAGAGAGACAGAGGAGAGAGAGGTCATGAGAGAAACAGAGAAGAGAGAGAGCGAGAGAGAGAGAGACAGAGAAGAGAGAGAGTCAGAGAGAGACAGAGGAGAGAGATGAGGCAGAGAGAGAGACAGAGAAGAGAGAAGAGAGTCATGAGAGACAGAGAGAGAGAGAGAGAGTCATGAGAGAGACAGAGAAGAGAGAGAGAGAAAGTCATGAGAGAGACAGAGAGAAGAGAGAGAGAGTCATGAGAGAGACAGAGAGAGAGAGAGAGTCATGAGAGAGACAGAGAAGAGAGAGAGAGCATGAGAGTTAGTGAGAGAGACAGAGAAGAGAGAGTGAGAGTCATGAGAGAGACAGAGAAGAAAGAGAGAGAGAGTCATGAGAGAGACAGAGAAGAGAGAGACATGAGAAGACAGAGAAGAGCAAAATCACAGTCTACTTAAACAGAGCAATACTCAATCATGAGGCATCAAAGCCAAAGGAACTGAGTAACATTAAGAAATGCTATAGATGGAAGGAATGCAGTTTGGAAACCTACCAAAAAACAATTAGGCAACAACAAATTCAATCCTCTTAGACAATTTCCTGGGTAAAACGTTCCACTGTAATAGTGAAGGTGTAAACTTGGCAGTAGAAAATCTTAACAGTATATTTGACCTCTCAGCTTCCCTATCAAATCTAAAAATCTCAAATAGAAAACCGAAGAAAATTAACAATAATGACAAATGGTTTGATGAAGAATGCAAAAATCTAAGAAAGAAATTGAGAAACCTGTCCAACCAAAAACATAGAGACCCGGAAAACCTGAGTCTACGCCTTCACTATGGTGAATCACTAAAACAATACAGAAATACACTACGGAAAAAGAAGGAACAGCATGTCAGAAATCAGCTCAATGCAATTGAAGAATCCATAGACTCTAACCACTTCTGGGAAAATTGGAAAACACTAAACAAACAACAACACGAAGAATTATCTATCCAAAATGGAGATGTATGGGTAAACCACTTCTCCAATCTCTTTGGCTCTATAACAAAGAATAAAGAGCAAAAACATATACATGATCAAATACAGATCTTAGAATCAACTATTAAAGACTACCAGAACCCACTGGATTCTCCAATTACCTTGAACGAGTTACAGGACAAAATAAAAACCCTCCAACCCAAAAAGGCCTGTGGTGTTGATGGTATCCTCAATGAAATGATCAAATATACAGACAACAAATTCCAATTGGCTATACTAAAACTCTTTAACATCATACTTAGCTCTGGCATCTTCCCCAATATTTGGAACCAAGGACTGATCACCCCAATCCACAAAAAGTGGAGACAAATTTGACCCCAATAACTACCGTGGAATATGTGTCAACAGTAACCTTGGGAAAATCCTCTGCATTATTATTAACAGCAGACTCGTACATTTCCTCAATGAAAACAATGTACTGAGCAAATGTCAAATTGGCTTTTTACCAAATTACCGTACAACAGACCATGTATTCACCCTGCACACCCTAATTGACAATCAAACAAACCAAAACAAAGGCAAAGTCTTCTCATGCTTTGTTGATTTCAAAAAAGCCTTCGACTCAATCTGGCATGAGGGTCTGCTATACAAACTGATGGAAAGTGGTGTTGGGGGTAAAACATACGACATTATAAAATCCATGTACACAAACAACAAGTGTGCGGTTAAAATTGGCAAAAAAACACACACATTTCTTCACACAGGGTCGTGGGGTTAGACAGGGATGCAGCTTAAGCCCCACCCTCTTCAACATATATATCAACGAATTGGCGAGGGCACTAGAAAAGTCTGCAGCACCCGGCCTCCCCTGCTAGAATCCGAAGTCAAATGTCTGCTGTTTGCTGATGATCTGGTGCTTCTGTCACCAACCAAGGAGGGCCTACAGCAGCACCTAGATCTTATGCACAGATTCTGTCAGACCTGGGCCCTGACAGTAAATCTCAGTAAGACCAAAATAATGGTGTTCCAAAAAAGGTCCAGTCACCAGGACCACAAATACAAATTCCATCTAGACACTGTTGCCCTAGAGCACACAAAAAACTATACATACCTTGGCCTAAACATCAGCACCACAGGTAACTTCCACAAAGCTGTGAACGATCTGAGAGACAAGGCAAGAAGGGCATTCTATGCCATCAAAAGAAACATAAATTTCAACATACCAATTAGGATCTGGCTAAAAATACTTGAATCAGTCATAGAGCCCATTGCCCTTTATGGTTGTGAGGTCTGGGGTCCGCTCACCAACCAAGACTTCACAAAATGGGACAAACACCAAATTGAGACTCTGCACGCAGAATTCTGCAAAAATATCCTCCGTGTACAACGTAGAACACCAAATAATGCATGCAGAGCAGAATTAGGCCGATACCCACTAATTATCAAAATCCAGAAAAGAGCTGTTAAATTCTACAACCACCTAAAAGGAAGCGATTCACAAACCTTCCATAACAAAGCCATCACCTACAGAGAGATGAACCTGGAGAAGAGTCCCCTAAGCAAGCTGGTCCTGGGGCTCTGTTCACAAACACAAACACACACTACAGAGCCCCAGGACAGCAGCACAATTAGACCCAACCAAATTATGAGAAAACAAAAAGATAACTACTTAACACATTGGAAAGAATTAACAAAAAAACAGAGCAAACTAGAATGCTATTTGGCCCTACACAGAGAGTACACAGCGGCAGAATACCTGACCACTGTGACTGACCCAAAATTAAGGAAAGCCTTGACTATGTACAGACTCAGTGAGCATAGCCTTGCTATTGAGAAAGGCCGCCGTAGGCAGACATGGCTCTCAAGAGAAGACAGGCTATGTGCTCACTGCCCACAAAATGAGGTGGAAACTGAGCTGCACTTCCTAACCTCCTGCCCAATGTATGACCATATTAGAGAGACATATTTCCCTCAGATTACACAGATCCACAAAGAATTTGAAAACAAATCCAATTTTGAAAAACTCCCATATCTACTGGGTGAAATTCCACAGTGTGCCATCACAGCAGCAAGATTTGTGACCTGTTGCCACGAGAAAAGGGCAACCAGTGAAGAACAAACACCATTGTAAATACAACCCATATTTATGCTTATTTATTTTATCTTGTGTCCTTTAGCCATTTGTACATTGTTAGAACACTGTATATATATATAATATGACATTTGTAATGTCTTTACTGTTTTGAAACTTCTGTATGTGTAATGTTTACTGTTAATTTTTGTTGTTTTTTCACTTTATATATTCACTTTGTATGTTGTCTACCTCACTTGCTTTGGCAATGTTAACACATGTTTCCCATGCCAATAAAGCCCTTGAATTGAATTGAATTGAATTGAATTGAATTGAATTGAATTGAGAGATTGAATTGACAGAGAAGAGAGAGAGAGAGAGAGTCAGAGAGAGACAGAGAAGACAGAGTGCGAGAGTCATGAGAGAGACAGAGAAGAGAAAGAGAGAGTCATGAGAGAGACAGAGAAGAGAGAGAGAGAGAGTCAGAGAGACAAGAGAGACAGAGAAGAGAGAGAGAGTCATGAGAGAGACAGAGAAGAGAGAGAACGAGAGACAGAGAGAGACAGAGAAGAGAGAGAGAGAGAGACAGAGAGAGACAGAGACAGAGAGAGAGAGAGAGACAGAGAGAGACAGAGAAGAGAGAGAGAGAGTCATGAGAGAGACAGAGAAGAGAGAGAGAGAAGAGAGAGAGAGAGTCATGAGAGAGACAGAGAAGACAGAGAGTCAGAGAGAGAGAGAGACAGAGAGAGAGTGAGAGTCATGAGAGAGACAGAGAAGAGAGAGTGAGAGTCATGAGAGAGAGCTAGAGTTATGAGAGAGACAGAGGAGAGAGAGAGAGAGTCATGAGAGAGAGCTAGAGTTATGAGAGAGACAGAGGAGAGAGAGTGAGAGTCATGAGAGAGACAGAGAAGAGAGAGAGTCATGAGAGAGACAGAGGAGAGAGAGGCATGAGAGACACAGAGAAGAGAGAGACCGAGAGTCATGAGAGCGACAGAGAAGAGAGAGACCGAGAGTCATGAGAGAGACAGAGAAGAGAGAGCAAGAGTCATGAGAGAGACAGAGAAGAGAGAGAGAGAGTCATGAGAGAGACAGAGAAGAGAGAGAGAGAGTCATGAGAGAGACAGAGAAGAGAGAGAGAGAGTCATGAGAGAGACAGAGAAGAGAGAGTGAGAGTCATGAGAGAGAGCTAGAGTTATGAGAGAGACAGAGGAGAGAGAGTGGGAGTCATGAGAGAGACAGAGAAGAGAGAGAGTCATGAGAGAGACAGAGGAGAGAGAGGCATGAGAGACACAGAGAAGAGAGAGAGCGAGAGTCATAAGAGCGACAGAGAAGAGAGAGAGAGAGAGTCATGAGAGAGACAGAGAAGAGAGAGCAAGAGTCATGAGAGAGACAGAGAAAAGAGAGAGAGAGAGTCATGAGAGAGACAGAGAAGAGAGAGCAAGAGTCATGAGAGAGACAGAGAAGAGAGAGACAGAGAAGAGAGAGAGCGAGAGTCATGAGAGAGACAGAGAAGAGCGAGAGTCATGAGAGAGACAGAGAAGAGCGAGAGTCATGAGATAGACAGAGAAGAGCGAGAGTCATGAGATAGACAGAGAAGAGTGAGAGTCATGAGAGAGACAGAGAAGAGAGAGTGAGAGTCATGAGAGAGACAGAGAAGAGCGAGAGTCATGAGAGAGACAGAGAAGAGCGAGAGTCATGAGAGAGACAGAGAAGAGCGAGAGTCATGAGATAGACAGAGAAGAGTGAGAGTCATGAGAGAGACAGAGAAGAGAGAGTGAGAGTCATGAGAGAGACAGAGAAGAGAGAGTGAGAGTCATGAGAGAGACAGAGAAGAGAGAGTGAGAGTCATGAGAGAGACAGAGGAGAGAGAGAGCGAGTCATGAGAGAGACAGAGAAAGAGAGAGCGAGTCATGAGAGAGACAGAGAAGAGAGAGAGCGAGAGTCATGAGAGAGACAGTGAAGAGAGAGAGAGAGAGTCATGAGAGAGAGAGAAGAGAGAGAGAGTCATGAGAGAGACAGAGAGAGCAGAGTCAAGAGAGAGACAGAGGAGAGAGAGGAGAGTCATGAGAGAGACAGAGAGAAGAGAGAGAGAGAGTCATGAGAGAGACAGAGAAGAGAGAGAGAGAGAGTTATGAGAGAGACAGAGAGAGAGAGGAGAGTCATGAGAGAGACAGAGAAGAGAGAGAGTGAGAGTCATGAGAGAGACAGAGAAGAGAGAGTGAGAGTCATGAGAGAGACAGAGAAGAGAGAGAGAGAGAGTTATGAGAGAGACAGAGGAGAGAGAGAGCTAGAGTCATAAGAGTGACAGAGAAGAGAGAGAGAGAGAGAGAGTCATGAGAGAGACAGAGAAGAGAGAGTGAGAGTCATGAGAGAGACAGAGAAGAGAGAGAGAGAGAGTTATGAGAGAGACAGAGAAGAGAGAGTGAGAGTCATGAGAGAGACAGAGAAGAGAGAGAGAGAGTTATGAGAGAGACAGAGAAGAGAGAGAGAGAGTCATGAGAGAGAGAGAAGAGAGAGTGAGAGTCATGAGAGAGACAGAGAAGAGAGAGTGAGAGTCATGAGAGAGACAGAGGAGAGAGAGTGAGAGTCATGAGAGAGACAGAGAAGAGAGAGTGAGAGTCATGAGAGAGACAGAGGAGAGAGAGTGAGAGTCATGAGAGAGAGAGAAGAGAGAGTGAGAGTCATGAGAGAGACAGAGAAGAGAGAGTGAGAGTCATGAGAGAGACAGAGGAGAGAGAGTGAGAGTCATGAGAGAGACAGAGAAGAGAGAGTGAGAGTCATGAGAGAGACAGAGAAGAGAGAGAGAGAGAGTTATGAGAGAGACAGAGGAGAGAGAGTGAGAGTCATGAGAGAGACAGAGAAGAGAGAGAGTGAGAGTCATGAGAGAGACAGAGAAGAGAGAGTGAGAGTCATGAGAGAGACAGAGAAGAGAGAGAGAGAGAGTTATGAGAGAGACAGAGGAGAGAGAGAGAGAGTCATGAGAGAGACAGAGAAGAGAGAGAGTGAGAGTCATGAGAGACACAGAGAAGAGAGAGAGTGAGAGTTATGAGAGAGACAGAGGAGAGAGAGTGAGAGTCATGAGAGAGACAGAGAGAGAGAGTGAGAGTCATGAGAGAGACAGAGAAGAGAGAGAGCGAGAGTCATAAGAGAGACAGAGAAGAGAGCGAGAGTCATGAGAGAGACAGAGAAGAGCGAGAGTCATGAGAGAGACAGAGAAGAGCGAGAGTCATGAGAGAGAGAGACAGAGAAGAGAGTGAGAGTCATGAGAGAGAGAGAGTCATGAGAGAGACAGAGAAGAGAGAGAGAGCGAGAGTTATGAGAGAGAGTGAGAGTCAGAGAGACACAGAGAAGAGAGAGAGAGAGAGAGTCATGAGAGAGACAGAGAAGAGAGAGAGAAGAGTTATGAGAGAGAGCGAGAGTCATAAGAGCGACAGAGAAGAGAGAGAGAGAGAGAGAGTCATGAGAGAGACAGAGAAGAGAGAGAGCGAATCATGAGAGAGACAGAGAAGAGCGAGAGTCATGAGAGAGACAGAGAAGAGCGAGAGTCATGAGAGAGACAGAGAAGAGCGAGAGTCATGAGAGAGAGAGACAGAGGAGAGAGAGTGAGAGTCATGAGAGAGAGTGAGAGTCATGAGAGAGACAGAGAAGAGAGAGAGCGAGAGTTATGAGAGAGACAGAGGAGAGAGAGGCATGAGAGACACAGAGAAGAGAGAGAGAGAGAGAGAGTCATAAGAGCGACAGAGGAGAGAGAGTGAGAGTCATGAGAGAGACAGAGAAGAGAGAGAGTGAGAGTCATGAGAGAGACAGAGAAGAGAGAGTGAGAGTCATGAGAGAGACAGAGAAGAGAGAGAGAGAGAGAGAGTTATGAGAGAGACAGAGGAGAGAGAGAGCTAGAGTCATAAGAGCGACAGAGAAGAGAGAGAGAGAGTCATGAGAGAGAGACAGAGAAGAGAGAGTGAGAGTCATGAGAGAGACAGAGAAGAGAGAAAGAGAGTTATGAGAGACAGATTAAGAGAGAGAGAGTCATGAGAGAGACAGAGAAGAGAGAGAGAGTTATGAGAGAGACAGAGAAGAGAGAGAGAGAGTCATATATAGAGAGAGACAGAGAAGAGAGAGAGTGAGAGTCATGAGAGAGAGAGAAGAGAGAGTGAGAGTCATGAGAGAGACAGAGAAGAGAGAGTGAGAGTCATGAGAGAGACAGAGGAGAGAGAGTGAGAGTCATGAGAGAGACAGAGAAAGAGAGAGTGAGAGTCATGAGAGAGACAGAGAGAGAGAGAGAGTTATGAGAGAGACAGAGGAGAGATGAGAGAGGCATGAGAGACACAGAGAAGAGAGAAAGAGAGAGTCATGAGAGAGACAGAGAAGAGAGAGACAGAGAAGAGAGTCATGAGAGAGACAGAGAAGAGAGAGAGAGAGTCATGAGAGAGACAGAGAAGAGAGAGACAGAGAAGAGAGAGAGAGTCATGAGAGAGACAGAGAAGAGAAAGAGAGAGTCATGAGAGAGACAGAGAAGAGAGAGAGAGAGTCATGAGAGAGACAGATAAAGAGAGAGTGAGAGTCATGAGAGAGACAGAGAAGAGAGAGAGAGAGTCATGAGAGAGACAGAGAGAGAGAGTCATGAGAGAGACAGGGAAGAGAGAGTGAGAGTCATGAGAGAGACAGAAGAAGAGAAAGAGACAGAGAAGAGAGAGAGATGAGAGTCATGAGAGAGACAGAGAAGAGAGAGTGCGAGAGTCATGAGAGAGAGACAGAGAAGAAAAGAGAGAGTCATGAGAGAGACAGAGAAGAGAGAGAGAGAGAGAGTCATGAGAGAGACAGAGAAGAGAGAGAGAGAGTCATGAGAGAGACAGAGAAGAGAGAGTCATGAGAGAGACAGAGAAGAGAGAGACAGAGAGACAAAGAGAGAGCGAGAGTCATGAGAGAGACAGAGAAGAGAGAGAGTGAGAGTCATGAGAGAGACAGAGAAGAGAGAGCGAGAGTCATGAGAGAGACAGAGAAGAGCGAGAGTCATGAGAGAGACAGAGAAGAGAGAGAGAGAGAGTCATGAGAGAGACAGAGAAGAGAGAGAGAGTCATGAGAGAGAGCTAGAGAAGAGAGAGACAGAGGAGAGAGAGAGTGAGAGTCATGAGAGAGAGCAGAGACAGAGGAGAGAGAGTGAGAGTCATGAGAGAGACAGAGAAGAGAGAGATTCATGAGAGAGACAGAGGAGAGAGAGGCATGAGAGACACAGAGAAGAGAGAGACCGAGAGTCATGAGAGCGACAGAGAAGAGAGAGACCGAGAGTCATGAGAGAGACAGAGAAGAGAGAGCAAGAGTCATGAGAGAGACAGAGAAGAGAGAGAGAGAGTCATGAGAGAGACAGAGAAGAGAGAGAGAGAGTCATGAGAGAGACAGAGAAGAGAGAGAGAGAGTCATGAGAGAGACAGAGAAGAGAGAGAGAGTCATGAGAGAGACAGAGAAGAGAGAGAGAGAGAGTGAGAGTCATGAGAGAGACAGAGAAAGAGAGAGAGAGACAGAGAGTCAGAGGAGAGAGACAGAGAAGAGAGAGAGAGAGTCATGAGAGAGAGATAGAGTGAGAGTCATGATAGAGAGAGAGACGAGAGTCATGAGAGAGAGACAGAGAAGAGAGAGAGAGAGTCATGAGAGAGACAGAGAAGAGAGAGAGAGAGAGTCATGAGAGAGACAGAGAAGAGAGAGAGTCATGAGATAGACAGAGAAGAGCGAGAGTCATGAGATAGACAGAGAAGAGTGAGAGTCATGAGAGAGACAGAGAAGAGAGAGAGAGTCATGAGAGAGACAGAGAAGAGAGAGAGTCATGAGAGAGACAGAGAAGAGAGTTGAGAGTCATGAGAGAGACAGAGAAGAGAGAGAGAGTCATGAGAGAGACAGAGAAGAGAGAGTGAGAGTCATGAGAGAGACAGAGAGAGAGAGAGCGAGTCATGAGAGAGACAGAGAAGAGAGAGAGAGAGTCATGAGAGAGACAGAGAAGAGAGAGAGCGAGAGTCATGAGAGAGACAGAGAGAGAGAAGAGACAGAGAAGAGAGTCATGAGAGAGACAGAGAAGAGAGAGAGAGAGTCATGAGAGAGACAGAGAAGAGAGAGTGAGAGTCATGAGAGAGACAGAGAAGAGAGAGAGAGAGTCAGAGAGAGACAGAGAGAGAGAGAGTGAGAGTCATGAGAGAGACAGAGAGAGAGAGTGAGAGTCATGAGAGAGACAGAGAAGAGAAGAGAGAGAGAGAGAGAGACAGAGGAGAGAGAGAGCTGAGAGTCATAAGAGAGACAGAGAAGAGAGAGAGAGAGACAGAGAAGAGAGAGTGAGAGTCAGAGAGAGACAGAGAAGAGAGAGAGAGAGAGTTATGAGAGAGACAGAGAGAGAGAGTGAGAGTCATGAGAGAGACAGAGAAGAGAGAGAGAGAGTCATGAGAGAGACAGAGAAGAGAGAGAGAGAGAGAGAGAGAGAAGAGAGAGAGAGTCATGAGAGAGACAGAGAAGAGAGAGAGACAGAGGAGAGAGAGTGAGAGTCATGAGAGAGACAGAGAAGAGAGAGAGAGTCATGAGAGAGACAGAGGAGAGAGAGAGAGTCATGAGAGAGAGAGAAGAGAGAGAGAGTCATGAGAGAGACAGAGAAGAGAGAGTGAGAGTCATGAGAGAGACAGAGAGAGAGTGAGAGTCATGAGAGAGACAGAGAAGAGAGAGTGAGAGTCATGAGAGAGAGAGACAGAGGAGAGAGAGTGAGAGTCATGAGAGAGACAGAGAAGAGAGAGTGAGAGTCATGAGAGAGACAGAGAAGAGAGAGAGAGAGAGTTATGAGAGAGACAGAGGAGAGAGAGTGAGAGTCATGAGAGAGACAGAGAAGAGAGAGAGTGAGAGTCATGAGAGAGACAGAGAAGAGAGAGAGAGAGTCATGAGAGAGACAGAGAAGAGAGAGAGAGAGTCAAGAGAGAGACAGAGAAGAGAGACAGAGAGAGTCATGAGAGAGACAGAGAAGAGAGAGTCAGAGATAGACAGAGAAGAGTGAGAGTCATGAGAGAGACAGAGAAGAGAGAGTGAGAGTCATGAGAGAGACAGAGAAGAGAGAGTGAGAGTCATGAGAGAGACAGAGAAGAGAGAGTGAGAGTCATGAGAGAGACAGAGAAGAGAGAGTGAGAGTCATGAGAGAGACAGAGAAGAGAGAGTGAGAGTCATGAGAGAGACAGAGAAGAGAGAGTGAGAGTCATGAGAGAGACAGAGAAGAGAGAGAGAGAGTCATGAGAGAGACAGAGGAGAGAGAGAGAGAGTCATGAGAGAGACAGAGAAGAGAGAGAGAGAGAGTCATGAGAGAGACAGAGAAGAGAGAGCGAGAGTCATGAGAGAGACAGAGAAGAGAGAGAGAGTCATGAGAGAGAGAGACAGAGAGAGAGAGAGTCATGAGAGAGACAGTGAGAGTCATGAGAGAGACAGAGAAGAGAGAGAGAGAGAGTCATGAGAGAGACAGAGAAGAGAGAGTGAGAGTCATGAGAGAGACAGAGAGAAGAGAGAGTGAGAGTCATGAGAGAGACAGAGAAGAGAGAGTGAGAGTCATGAGAGAGACAGAGAAGAGAGAGAGAGAGAGATGAGAGAGACAGAGGAGAGAGAGAGTAGAGTCATAGAGAGACAGAGAGAGAGAGAGTCATGAGAGAGACAGAGAAGAGAGAGTGAGAGTCATGAGAGAGACAGAGGAGAGAGAGTGAGAGTCATGAGAGAGACAGAGAAGAGAGAGTGAGAGTCATGAGAGAGACAGAGAAGAGAGAGTGAGAGTCATGAGAGAGACAGAGGAGAGAGAGTGAGAGTCATGAGAGAGACAGAGAAGAGAGAGTGAGAGTCATGAGAGAGACAGAGGAGAGAGAGTGAGAGTCATGAGAGAGACAGAGAAGAGAGAGTGAGAGTCATGAGAGAGACAGAGGAGAGAGAGTGAGAGTCATGAGAGTGAGAGTCATGAGAGAGACAGAGAAGAGAGAGTGAGAGTCATGAGAGAGACAGAGAGAGAGAGTGAGAGTCATGAGAGAGACAGAGAAGAGAGAGAGAGTCATGAGAGAGACAGAGAGAGACAGACAGAGAGAGAGAGTGAGAGTCATGAGAGAGACAGAGAAGAGAGAGAGAGAGAGTCATGAGAGAGACAGAGAAGAGAGAGTGAGAGTCATGAGAGAGACAGAGAAGAGAGAGAGAGAGAGTTATGAGAGAGACAGAGGAGAGAGAGTGAGAGTCATGAGAGAGACAGAGAAGAGAGAGAGTGAGAGTCATGAGAGACACAGAGAAGAGAGAGAGTGAGAGTTATGAGAGAGACAGAGGAGAGAGAGTGAGAGTCATGAGAGAGACAGAGGAGAGAGAGTGAGAGTCATGAGAGACACAGAGAAGAGAGAGAGCGAGAGTCATAAGAGCGACAGAGAAGAGAGAGAGCGAGAGTCATGAGAGAGACAGAGAAGAGCGAGAGTCATGAGAGAGACAGAGAAGAGCGAGAGTCATGAGAGAGAGAGACAGAGGAGAGAGAGTGAGAGTCATGAGAGAGAGTGAGAGTCATGAGAGAGACAGAGAAGAGAGAGAGCGAGAGTTATGAGAGAGAGTGAGAGTCATGAGAGACACAGAGAAGAGAGAGAGAGAGAGAGTCATGAGAGAGACAGAGAAGAGAGAGAGCGAGAGTTATGAGAGAGAGCGAGAGTCATAAGAGCGACAGAGAAGAGAGAGAGAGAGAGAGAGTCATGAGAGAGACAGAGAAGAGAGATAGCGAATCATGAGAGAGACAGAGAAGAGCGAGAGTCATGAGAGAGACAGAGAAGAGCGAGAGTCATGAGAGAGACAGAGAAGAGCGAGAGTCATGAGAGAGAGAGACAGAGGAGAGAGAGTGAGAGTCATGAGAGAGAGTGAGAGTCATGAGAGAGACAGAGAAGAGAGAGAGCGAGAGTTATGAGAGAGACAGAGGAGAGAGAGGCATGAGAGACACAGAGAAGAGAGAGAGAGAGAGAGAGTCATAAGAGCGACAGAGAAGAGAGAGAGAGAGAGAGAGTCATGAGACAGAGAAGAGAGAGCAAGAGTCATGAGAGAGACAGAGAAGAGAGAGCAAGAGTCATGAGAGAGACAGAGAAGAGAGAGAGCGAGTCATGAGAGAGAGAGCGAGAGTCATGAGAGAGACAGAGAAGAGAGAGAGCGAGAGTCATGAGAGAGACAGAGAAGAGAGAGAGCGAGAGTCATGAGAGAGACAGAGAAGAGAGAGAGCGAGAGTCATGAGAGAGACAGAGAAGAGAGAGAGCGAGAGTCATGAGAGAGACAGAGAAGAGAGAGAGCGAGAGTCATGAGAGAGACAGAGAAGAGAGAGAGCGAGAGTCATGAGAGAGACAGAGAAGAGAGAGAGCGAGAGTCATGAGAGAGACAGAGAAGAGAGAGAGCGAGAGTCATGAGAGAGACAGAGAAGAGAGAGAGAGAGAGTCATAAGAGAGAGCGAGAGTCATGAGAGAGTCATGAGAGAGACAGAGAAGAGCGAGAGTCATGAGAGAGAGAGACAGAGGAGAGAGAGTGAGAGTCATGAGAGAGACAGAGAAGAGAGAGAGCGAGAGTTATGAGAGAGACAGAGAAGAGAGAGTGAGAGTCATGAGAGAGAGAGACAGAGGAGAGAGAGAGCGAGTCATGAGAGAGACAGAGAAGAGAGAGAACGAGTCATGAGAGAGACAGAGAAGAGAGAGAGCGAGAGTCATGAGAGAGACAGAGAAGAGAGAGAGAGTCATGAGAGAGACAGAGAAGAGAGAGAGAGAGTCATGAGAGAGACAGAGAAGAGAGAGAGAGTCATGAGAGAGACAGAGAAGAGAGAGAGCGAGTCATGAGAGAGACAGAGAAGAGAGAGAGAGAGAGTCATGAGAGAGACAGAGAAGAGAGAGCGAGAGTCATGAGAGAGACAGAGAAGAGAGACCGAGAGTCATGAGAGAGACAGAGAAGAGTGAGAGTCATGAGAGAGACAGAGAAGAGAGTGTGTTGGACATAGAAAGTTTTCTTAATCGTGGTAGTTTGGTGTCAATGGATTGACAGATCAATTAGAATGTAGTAGTAAATTACATAATGATTGACTCATCCTCTCAGGACCACTTCCTCTAAGTAATGCCACCGAGACATTCTGTACTCTAACCACACTGTTAGTCAGCATTCAGCTCTGATTAAAATCTAGTTTTATTGGTCACATCCATGTGTTTAGCTATTGCGGGTGTAGCAAAATGCTTGTGCTTCTAGCTCTGACAGTGCAGTAATATCTAACAAGTAATATCTAACAAATTACACAACATATACCCAATACACACAAATCTAAGTAGGAAGTAATTAAGACTATATACATATGGATGAACGATGTCAGAGTGGAACTGACTAAGTAAGATACAGTAGAATAGCATAGAATACAGTATATACATATGAGATGAGTAATGCAAGATAGTCGTCACTCTAGCTTAGAGCCTGCACAACCCGTCCTGGCTGGGTGGTTATCTTCGCCCTGCAAATGCGGGGTGCTGGCACAGGACACACTGGGCTGTGCAGATGTACCGGAGACACAGTGCGCAGAGCCGGCACAGGATATCCTGGGCCGAAGAGACTCCATAGATTTCATGGCTAGAACCTCAAAAGACATATTTGCTGTCAAAAATGTTAGCAACACCTCCACCTTTGCGGGATGCACAGGGGGTTTGGTCACTAGTGTAACCAGGAGGAGAGGCCTTATTTAGCTCAGTAAATTCATCACACTTAAGCCATGTTTCAGTCAGGCCAATCACATCAAGTTAATTTGACTATGACTGCCTTGGAAGTGAGGGATCTAACATTAAGTAGTCCCATTTTGAGATGTGAAGTATTATCACAATCTATGTCATTAATGACACACATGGAGGTCTTCATTCGAGCGAGATTGCTTAGGCGAACACTACCATGTTTAGTTTTGTGTGGAAAACTGAGCTGACTACACTGACTGTGCTAGGGGCAGACTAACAGCCTGCTGCCTGGCCTGCACCTTATCTCATTTTGGAACTAGAGGAGTTAAATCCCTTTCTATGTTGCTAGATCAAATGAGAGCACCCCTCCAACTAGGATGAAGTCGTCACTCTTCAGTAGGCCAGGCTTGGTCCTGTTTGTGGGTGAGTCCCAGAAAGATGGACAATTATCTACAAATTCAATCTTTTGGGAAGGACAGAAAACAGTTTTCAACCAGCGATTGAGTTTTTCAAGTCTGCTGCAGAGCTCATCACTCCCCCGAACTCCCTCTAACTGGGATTGATCATCTAGCCATTGATGTTTATCTGCTGAGACAACTCAGTGATGCCCAGTTTCCCACAAAATAGAATTGAACATGGGTCAGACCAGGTAGTGACAATGGTCTGACCACAGAGGCTGACTCACAAAAAGGCCTAGACACTATCAGCACTACCTCTCTCTGTACCAGCTCTTCCAGACACCCTTCAGGCTGCTATTTTGACTGGTACAGCATTAGCATCCAGAGGCTATTGGAGGGGGAAGCACAGTGTATGTGTGATTTCTACACCACCAGAAACCCCCTCAGAGAGAAGTCTTTAGCCTGGAGGCCCTTACTGTCACTGCCACAGGAACCTACTGCGCTGTAGTAGGCTGCCAATGCTGTCCTGGAACAGACCACAATAACCCCAATAACAGAAACCTATGATGTAACCTTAAAACACCCACTGATTGGGGAAGGATGCATGTTCCTCAGGCTTTGCTGCTTTGCTCTGTGTCATTCCAGAGGGGTAGGTCCTTGGAGGTGTCTTGTTTTGCATGCTTTGTACAAAATAATAAAATGCAGTACGACAGGATCTTTATAAAACATAGCTCTTTATTAGCTACAGTACCAGTCAAAAGTTTTGACACACCTACTCATTCAAGGGTTTTTCTTTATTTTCACCATTTTCTACATTGTAGAATAGTAGTGAAGACATCACAACTATGAAATAACACATATGGATTCATGTAGTGACAAAAAAAGTGTTAAACAATTCAATATATATTTTATATTTGAGATTCTTCAAAGTAGCCACCCTTTGCCTCGATGCCAGCTTTGCACACTCTTGGCATTCTCTCAACCATGATGCTTTTCCAACAGTCTTGAAGGAGTTCCCTCATATGCTGAGGAATTGTTGGCTGCTTTTCCTTCACTCTGCTGTCCAATTCATCCCAAACCATCTTAATTGGGTTGAGGTCGGGTGATTGTGGAGGCCAGGTCATCTGATGCAGTGCTCCATCACTCTCCTTCTTGGTCAAATAGCCCTTACACAGCCTGGAGGTGTTTTGGGTCATTGTCCTGTTGAAAAATAAATGATAGTCCCACTAAGCACAAACCAGATGGGATGGCGTATCACTGCAGAAGGCTGTGGTAGCCATGCTGGTTAAGCGTACCTTGAATTCTAAATAAATTACCGGCCAGTGTCACCAGCAAAGCACCATCACACCTCCTCCTCCATTCTTCACGGTGGGAACCACACATGCGGAGATCCTCTGTTCACCTACTCTGCGTCTCACAAAGACACAGCGGTCAACATGGACTTATCAGACCAAAGGACAGATTTCCACCGGTTTGAATGTCCATTGTATACCACCACTACCTTGTCACAACACAACTGAATGGCTCAAATGCATTAAGAAGGAAAGAAATTCCACAAATTAACTTTTAACAAGGCACACCTGTTAATTGAAATGCATTCCAAGTGACTACCTCATGAAGCTGGTTGACAGAATGCCAAGAGTGTGCAAAGCTGTCATGAAGGCAATGAGTGGCTACTTTAAAGAATCTCAAATATAATATATATTTTGTTTAACACTTTTTTGGTTACTACATGATTCCATATGTGTTATTTTATTGTTTTGATGCCTTCACTATTATTCACTTCACTTCACTAGTATATAGAAAATAGTAAAATGTAAGAAAAACCCTTGAATGAGTAGGTGTGTCCAAACGTTTGACCTGTACTGTAGCTATAACAGGCATGTTCATGTGTCTCCGGCCATGATCAACTGCAATGACCTAACCTGGGTGGTCTAAATCAATCATAGTGCAGTATGATATGACGGTAGAATGCCACCAATTACAATTCAGTATGTGGATACATATTGAATGAATATTACAGGAGGGTGTTGGTAAACAAACAGGGTTTGATTGAACAGAGACCCTAGTGTTAGAACCAGATCAACTCAGACCCTTTAGACAGAAGAAACACTCTGCTCTATGCACAGCCTATTGGGACCGAACAAGTCCCAGGCTACATCCCAAATTACACCCTATTACCTTTATATTACACTATAGAGCCTATAGAGCTCTTGTCACTATAGAGCCTATAGGGCTCTTGTCAAATGTAGTGCACTCTAAAGGGAATAGGGTGCCATTTGAGACACATCCCCAGTTAGTCCAGCTTCTGTCCAGCTAAAAGAGCTTATTTCCCATGGTATTGTTTCCTGGACTGTTCTTTTAACAGATCCTCTAGTTTTTGCCTGAGTGATTCTCTGTTCTGACAGAGCTCTCTACTCTGCTCTCTACACGTTCCCTGTGCTTGTTAATGAGTGGTCTGTCTCACAGCGAGCAGAGCAGAGTGGATCGGAGAGATCCCAGAGGGGCGTGCTCCCATGTAGAGTTTTAAACGCTGTTTTGACAAGGCAGACTGACCTCCCTCTCAGTGAAAGAGGCTGCGGTCTGTTGCTATAGTGCTGTAGCTGTACGGGACTGTAATTATCCTGCACTGACAGTCCTCTCTATATGTGATTTTCAAGAATCACAGCGAGCTGCCTGCCTGCCTGCCTGAGAAATAGACCATCTCTTTGTGTTACCACGACTTAATCATGGCTATGTTAAAGGAAAATTCCACTCAAAACTATCTTTTGGTATTTGTTTCATTAGTCTATTGTTGATTTAGTCCCAAAATGTTTTGCATGTCAGCAATCAAGTTTTCAAGATATATAACTTTCAAAGTACAGGAAAACATTTTTCATATGATGCAAAACTCAGCATCTTACTCTCTCTCTCTTCCACCGACCCCTGCCCTCACCCTTCTGTATCGTTCCCTTTTCATTCTGGTGATGTGAGGACAGTCCCTTATCACAGTGGAGAGAAGACTCTGACAGGCGGTGTCCTTTGATGTTCTGATGGAAGGACTTCATCTTGTCAGGCACAGAACACACAGAGAACTGTCGTGGAATATGTCACATGTCATGGTACATACGCATGTTGGCGCATAGACTACGCCCGCACACACACACACACACATTGAAAGACACATACACATGCATACACACACATACACTGAGCGTACAAAACATCAAGGACACCTTCCTAATATTGAGTTGCACTGCACCTTTTGCCCTCAGAACAGCCTCAATTTGTTGGGGCATGGATTCTACAAGGTCTCAAAAGCATTCCACAGAAATGCTGGCCCATGTTGACTACAATGCTTCCCA
Source organism: Oncorhynchus tshawytscha (assembly GCF_018296145.1). Taxonomy (NCBI): domain Eukaryota; kingdom Metazoa; phylum Chordata; class Actinopteri; order Salmoniformes; family Salmonidae; genus Oncorhynchus; species Oncorhynchus tshawytscha. The sequence goes on along the minus strand of NC_056444.1, from coordinate 71,028,474 downwards.
CAGTTGTGTGATGTTGGCTGGATGTCCTCTGGGTCATGGACCGTTCTTGATACACGGGAAACTGTTGAGCGTGAAAAAAACAGCAGCGTTGCAGTTCTTGACACCAAACGGTGTGCCTGGCACCTACTACCATACCCAGTTTGAAGGCGCTTAAATATTTTGTCTTGCCCATTCACCTTCTGAATGGCACACATACACAATCCATGTCTCAATTGTCAGACGGCTTAAAAATCCTTCTTTAACCTGTCTCCTCCCCTTCATCTACACTGATTGAAGTGGATTTAACAAGTGACGTCAACAAGGGATAATAGGTCAGTCTATGTCAAATCAAATCAAAATGTATTGGTCACATACACATGGTTAGCAGATGTTATTGCAAGTGTAGCGAAATGCTTGTGCTTCTAATTCCGACAGTGCAGCAATATTGAACAAGTAATCTAACAATTCCACAACAACTAGCTAATACACACAAATCTAAGTAAAGGAATGGAATAAGAATATATACATATAAATATATGGATGAGCAATGACAGAGCGGCATATGCAAGATGCCATGGAAAGAGCACGTGTTCCTAATGTCTTGTACACCCAGTGTATATGCTCACACACAAATGGCTCAGTGAAACTGCTGGTATGTGAGAATGTCATGTTAATCACACTCAGCATAATCCGTTTTCTCTGAGCGCAATGCAGTTATGCAAATCTAAATCCCATGACACATGACACATGGGGGGTAGTGGTGGAGGACGGGGGGTGTCTATATTTACTCCAATTAAAGAGATTGATGCCCCCCACCCCCCACTATCCATCCCTCAGTGTGTGAAGAATCACTAGAGGAGACAGCCTATAACTCACCCAATGGAAACCAAGGTCAGACAGGGGCCATGGATATCTCTTTGCTCCCTCTCCCTCCTCTATCGCTGTCAATATCACTCTCCTCTCGATATCTCTGTCCCCCTTGCTCTCTGTGCTGATGCAGAGGAAAGCCCCCCTCTCTCTCTCTCTGCTGATGCAGAGTTAAGGGCCGCTGTGTCTCAGTCACATGGTGAGAGCCTCCAGCTGCAGTTTGAGGTCAGCTGTCTGTCTGCCTCTTTCCCTGCGTTGTGGTGGTTATTCAGGTGGATGTACCCCTGCAGTGTACACACACACACAAATACACACACAGTTTGTCTCCTGGACATTTATTCCCATGCACCATCCTGCAGGCATAACATAGCAAATTCAATCTGAAAGTTTATCACATCTCTGTAAGATTTGAAATGTCAAGGTTATATCCAAACGGATTTGTCACACTGCTTTGTGCGTCATGTGTGAGTTCTTTTTTCTTTTTTTTACAGTATGTTTTTTTCACTGGCAGGCTTAAGTAAAAGAGGAGCATCTCTGTTCAGCAGTAGCATAGTTCTTAGTGACAGTCTGAGTGACGAGTAGGTGTCAGCTCCCTGCCACCGTGGCGGTAGCCTGCACTGTGACGTTACAGGGGACAGATGCCTAACAGCCTGTGAACTTGCACCTATGTGCATCTGTCACACACACACACATACACTCTACCTACCATACAAAATAACGATACTTCAGGTGTTCTTTGAAGTTGTCCCATATGGATATATCAGAATAAAATAAGTGTAACGGCATAGACGTGTCACTGTAATCTCTGTCATTGTGGATTCTCATTGTGAATTAGCTCAAGCATCTAGCCTAGCCTGGTTTCTCTGTCAGATCAATGGATTAGCACTAGCAGCTAGCCTAGCATGGTTTCTCTGTCAGATCAATGGATTAGCACTAGCAGCTAGCCTAGCATGGTTTCTCTGTCAGATCAATGGATTAGCACTAGCAGCTAGCCTAGCATGGTTTCTCTGTCAGATCAATGCAGCTGAACAATAGTGACAGGCCTCATCTCATGATAATACGACAAACAAACAAAGAATTAATAGTCACTAATTTGTAAAGTAAAATACTTCAATGGGGCATTAAGGTTTGAGAGCAATTAGCTGAATTACAGTCATAATAATTAGGTATTTGCTTATACAGTACTTCCTCAATTTGCATCTCTCTCTCGTTGTGCTTTTTTTGTATTTAGTCGTCTTTCTCTAAGGTTTTTTTCTTTCTCTTTGCTCTGTTCTCTATCCCTCTCACCCTCTTACTTCCCTCTCCCCTCACTTCCTCTCTCCTTCAGATGAGCCTGTTGTGGGTGTGAGGGGTTTCGTACGGGACCCAGCCCATCTCCAGGGCTCCATTCTGAGGACAAATCTGAGGAAGAGCCCCCAGGGGTTTGGCTTCACCATCATTGGGGGAGACCGCCATGACGAGTTCCTCCAGGTGAAGAACGTGCTCCGAGACGGGCCCGCCGCGCACGACAACAAGATGACCTCTGGTGAGTGTTGTACGCACATGTAAACACACTCTCCCACACACACAGACGTACACATAGATGCTTGTACGCAGGAACGCACGCACACAAACACACACACATCGCACTTGTGCACACAGATCAACAAGGTTCATTTATCATTGTCTGTACACACACATTTATGGTAACGCCCTGATTTGAAGTGGAGTTATACGCAGTATTTCAGATTTCATACTGAAGACCTCTTGGCTGTGCTTCTTTACATGCTTATGATTATTATGAACATGCATATCTATAAGTGTGGTCATAGAGTATATCTTGGATCACGTACAGTTGAAGTCGGATGTTTACATACACCTTAGCCAAATACATTTAAACTCAGTTTTTCACAATTCCTGACATTTAATCCTAGTAAAAATGATCTGTCTTAGGTCAGTTAGTATCACCACTTTCTTTGAAGAATGTGAAATGTCAGAATAATAGTAGAGAGAATGATTTATTTCATCTTTTATTTCGTTCATCACATTCCCAGTGGGTCAGAAGTTAACATACACTCAATTAGTATTTGGTAGCATTGCCTTTAAATTGTTTAACTTGGGTCAAACATTTCGGGTAGCCTTCCACAAGCTTCCCACACTTCCCACATTTGGGGCAGCAGCGTAGCCTAGTGGTTAGAGTGTTGGACTAGTAAGAGGGTGAGAGGTTGCACGATCAAATCCTCGAGCTGACAAGGTACAAATCTGTCGTTCTGCCCCTGAACAAGGCAGTTAACCCACTGTTCCTAGGCCATCATTGAAAATAAGAATTCGTTCTTAACTGACTTGCCAAGTTAAATTAAGGTAAAACATAATAAATAAAAAATTAAGTTGGGTGAATTTTGGCCCATTCCTCCTGACAGAGCTGGTGTAACTGAGTCAGGTTTGTTGGCCTCCTTGCTCACATACGCATTTCAGTTCTGCCCACAAATGGGATGGGAGGTCAGGGCTTTGTGATGGCGACTCCAATACCTTGACTTTATTGTCCTTAAGCCATTTTGCCACAACTTCGGAAGTATGCTTGTGGTCATTGTCCATTTGAAAGACCCATTTGCGACCAAGCTTTAACTTCCTGACCGATGTCTTGAGATGTTGCTTCAATATATCCACATAATTTTCCGACCTATTTTGTGAAGTGCACCAGTCCCTCCTGCAGCAAAGCACCCCCACAACATGATGCTGCCACCCTGTGCTTCACGTTTGGGATGGTGTTCTTCGGCTTGCAAGCGTCCCCCTTTTTCCTCCAAACATAACGATGGTCATTATGGCCAAACAGTTCTATTTTTATTTCATCAGACCAGAGAACATTTCTCCCAAAAGTAAGATCTTTGTCCCCATGTGCAGTTGCAAACCGTAGTCTGGCTTTTTTATGGTGGCTTTGGAGCAGTGGCTTCTTCCTTGCTGAGCAGCCTTTCAGGTTATGTCAATATTGAACTTGTTTTACTGTGGATATAGATACCTTTGTATCTGCTTCCTCCAGCATCTTCACAAGGTCCTTTGCTGTTGTTCTGTGATTGATTTGCACTTCTTGCACCTGTTAAAGGAATTCTACAATTCCTATATGTGTTCATTAACCAATTCAATTAAAATCACTCTGTCTGTTTCTAAGAATTTGTAAGATCCTTATTTGCATAAAATAGACAAGAGACCAGTCTACCAAAATTAGCCAATAGCATTTATTCTTGAGAGCACTGGTCATAGAACCCTGTACAACAGTTTATATATCAAATATGACGTCATAGGTTATAAAATATATCTCCTCCTCTCGACCAGGACAAAGCAGGTTCAAAAGTTCATTCCAACTCACTAGCACACATACCTGACACACTATACCTGGATTAACTCCTGAAGTCTCACCATAGTTTATTACCACTTAGCAGACAGTTCCAGAATAGGAAAACCTGGATGGTCTCTCGCTGTCTTATTTTATCGCCACAAAGTTATAGCTGGGTAGGTTCAAACATAGGTTAATCGTGCTACTTTAGACACACACACATACATTCCTTCTTCCACAATGGTTATCATTTCCAATTACCCCTTATCCATGCTACATAACCTCTTTCTTAGGAACTAACATTATTAATCAGATATCGTAAAACAGGGTAGAGTTTAATTAGTTATAGTTCTATTTAAATGTAAATATTGTTTAGTCATTATTCATAAAATTCCTAACAGCACCAAAGTACGTTCATCTCTAGGAGACAGAACGCATCTCCTTCATGAGCGGTATGACGGCTGCGTGGTCCAATGGTGTTTACACTTGCGTACTATTGTTTGTCCAAATGAACGTGGTACCTTCATGCAGGCGTTTGGAAATTGCTCCCAAGGATGAACCAGACTTGTGGAGGTCTACAATATGTTTTCTGAAGTCTTGGCTGATTTCTTTTGGTTTTGCCATGATGTCAAGCAAAGAGGCACAGAGTTTGAAGGTAGGCCTTGAAATACATCCACAGCTACACCTCCGATTGACTAAAATGATGTCAATTAGCCTATCAGAAGCTTCTAAAGCCATGACATCATTTTCTGGATTTTTTCAAGCTGTTTAAAGGCAGTCAACTTAGAGAATGTAAACTTCTGACCCACTGGAATTGTGATACAGTGAATTATAAGCGAAATAATCTGTCTGTAAACAATTGTTGGAAAAAGTACTTGTGTCATGCACAAAGTAGATGTCCTAACCGACTTGCCAAAACTATAGTTTGTTAACAAGAAATTTGTGGAGTGGTTGAAAAACAAGTTTTAATGACTCCAACCTAAGTGTACAGTGCCTTGCGAAAGTATTCGGCCCCCTTGAACTTTGCAACCTTTTGCCACATTTCAGTCTTCAAACATAAAGATATAAAATTGTATTTTTTTGTGAAGAATCAACAACAAGTGGGACACAATCATGAAGTGGAACGACATTTATTGGATATTTCAAACTTTTTTAACAAATCAAAAACTGAAAAATTGGGCGTGCAAAATTATTCAGCCCCTTTTACTTTCAGTGCAGCAAACTCTCTCCAGAAGTTCAGTGAGGATCTCTGAATGATCCAATGTTGACCTAAATGACTAATGATGATAAATACAATCCACCTGTGTGTAATCAAGTCTCCGTATAAATGCACCTGCACTGTGATAGTCTCAGAGGTCCGTTAAAAGCGCAGAGAGCATCATGAAGAACAAGGAACACACCAGGCAGGTCCGAGATACTGTTGTGAAGAAGTTTAAAGCCGGATTTGGATACAAAAAGATTTCCCAAGCTTTAAACATCCCAAGGAGCACTGTGCAAGTGATAATATTGAAATGGAAGGAGTATCAGACCACTGCAAATCTACCAAGACCTGGCCGTCCCTCTAAACTTTCAGCTCATACAAGGAGAAGACTGATCAGAGATGCAGCCAAGAGGCCCATGATCACTCTGGATGAACTGCAGAGATCTACAGCTGAGGTGGGAGACTCTGTCCATATGACAACAATCAGTCGTATATTGCACAAATCTGGCCTTTATGGAAGAGTGGCAAGAAGAAAGCCATTTCTTAAAGATATCCATAAAAAGTGTTGTTTAAAGTTTGCCACAAGCCACCTGGGAGACACACCAAACATGTGGAAGAAGGTGCTCTGGTCAGATGAAACCAAAATTGAACTTTTTGGCAACAATGCAAAACGTTATGTTTGGCGTAAAAGCAACACAGTTCATCACCCTGAACACACCAATCCCCACTGTCAAACATGGTGGTGGCAGCATCATGGTTTGGGCCTGCTTTTCTTCAGCAGGGACAGGGAAGATGGTTAAAATTGATGGGAAGATGGATGGAGCCAAATACAGGACCATTCTGGGAGAAAACCTGATGGAGTCTGCAAAAGACCTGAGACTGGGACGGAGATTTGTCTTCCAACAAGACAATGATCCAAAACATAAAGCAAAATCTACAATGGAATGGTTCAAAAATAAACATATCCAGGTGTTAGAATGGCCAAGTCAAAGTCCAGACCTGAATCCAATCGAGAATCTGTGGAAAGAACTGAAAACTGCTGTTCACAAATGCTCTCCATCCAACCTCACTGAGCTCGAGCTGTTTTGCAAGGAGGAATGGGAAAAAATGTCAGTTTCTTGATGTGCAAAACTGATAGAGACATACCCCAAGCAACTTACAGCTGTAATCGCAGCAAAAGGTGGCGCTACAAAGTATTAACTTAAGGGGGCTGAATAATTTTGCACGCCCAATTTTTCAGTTTTTGATTTGTTAAAAAAGTTTGAAATATCCAATAAATGTCGTTCCACTTCATGATTGTGTCACACTTGTTGTTGATTCTTCACAAAAAAATACAGTTTTATATCTTTATGTTTGAAGCCTGAAATGTGGCAAAAGGTCGCAAAGTTCAAGGGGGCCGAATACTTTCGCAAGGCACTGTATGTAAACTTCCGACTTCAACTATATGACATACAGTATACACAGCCCAAACGGCCTTCAATAAACATCCCGGTATTAGTATATAGCTGCCAGTGGCTCATTGAAATGGAGAGGAGATATGAAAAAAATAAAATGTCTCATGATCACTACATAACTAAAGTTGCTTTGTCGAGATCATGAAATAATCAGAAGTAGCACGCATCATCCATTCATTTGTTCAGATGCACGATAACCACCTCATCAAGGAGCCCTGTGGCTGCAATGATCGCAATGCGCTCTTGGGGCATTTAAGCCCTGAACAATGTCTGGCAGGCAATACTGTCTGCCAGGCTGCACCCTGCCGCCAAGACCACAGTCAATCTCATGCAAAGGATGACGCAGCTAACTTGGCTAGTCTTGTGAGATGGATAGTTAGCTAGTTAGTCTTGTTGGCTATCTAGCAAGCTAGCTTGTTATATATGCTGGTTGTTAGCTTGCATAACGATATATATAGTTCATGGGCAATATTTACAATTACAGTGGGTGAGCTCCATCCCTGACAGGTTGATCAGATTAAATTTTAGCCTCAGATGCTGATAAATCAGGATGCTGCCTCATAGGCTGTTTCATAGTCTGTCTTCAAGGAGCCTTACCTATCTGTCAAATTGCTTTATAGGCAGATGCATATCTGATCCAGGGGGTGAGCTCTATTCCAGGCAGGCTGATCAGATTCAATAGCCTCAGAGGCTGGTGTCAGGAAGGTTTCAATGGTAAAGCTCCGTGCAGGCAGATTAGCTGTCCGTGCTTTATAGGCTGATGCATATCATCCAGAGTGGGTGAGCCCTATTCTTGGCAGCTGATCAGATTCAATAGCAGCCTCAGAGGCTTGTAAATCAGGAGGCTGACTTTTAGGCTATTTCATATGTAAGGCTCCTTGCAGACAGCCTACAAGGCTACATCCTGACATATCAGCCTCTGAGGCGGCTATTGAATCTGATCAGCTTGCCAGGAGTAAAGCGCACCCTCTCTTGATCATATACATAATGCATTGGCTGCTAATCTGCTGGCAATGAACTATAGACGTGTTGGTTGTATAGCAACAGAAACGATGCGCTCGCAACCATGGAGCAAACAGATGAGGGTGCCTTATCTATCTAACCCATCTATGAAACTACAAGGCAGAATCCTGATTTATCAGCCTCTGAGGCTGCTATTGAATCTTATCAAGCGCTGAGCCTGAAATGTAATCTGATCAGCCTGTCAGGAATAGAGCTCACCCACTCAAATGTAAATATCATCCATAAAACAAGTGCCCCTTACAATCATACACATACTGTATCAGATATGCAAGCTAACGACCAGAATAGAAAACAAACTAGCTAGCTAACGAGACTACGTAGCTAACTAGCTAGCAGCGCTCTTGCTCACAAGACTAGCAAAGTTAGCTGCATTGTTGCTTACATGCGATTGGCTGTGGTATGGGCGTGGCAAAGAGCCTGGGAGACAGAGCTGCCTGTCAGGCATCGTTCAGGGCTTAAATGCCCCAAAAGGGCTTATCTGCCCCGCAAGAGAATTTAAAAAAGTGTGTGAATTGGATCATTTTCCTGACAAAATGTAATGAGTACTTTTGGGTGTCAGGGAAAATATATGGAGTAAAAAGTCTATACTTTTGTTTAGGAATTAAGTGAAGTAAAAGTTGCCAAAAATATCAATTGTAAAGTACAGATACCCCAAAAAACAACTTAAGTAGTACTTTAAAGTATGTTTTACTTAAGTACTTTACACCGCTGCTCCCAGCTAGTTAGTGGTGGGGAGTTTCCTGTTTTTGTTTTGGCTGGAGATAAGCTGAGCACATTTTCCTAGTCTTTATTGATCTGGCTGGGATATAGCTGACTTAATACACCCAGGCTGGAATGATGGAGGATGAGGGGAAGGAGAGAGTGTTAGGCTGTACCTTACTTCTTTGTTCATTCATCAACCCCAAAGCAGTTGTTTATGGAGCAGACTCCAAGGAAACATATTTCAGCTCCTGACCAACGATGCCTTCATGCGGGAACTGTTTGCACTAAACGTTATGCAAACTGATTTGTGTGTTAGTGGACTGGGTCTGGTGTTAGTGGACTGGGTATAGTGCCACAACTAACCACAGCACACTCCCATTTTAAAGACTGTTGCCAATGCTGATATTGACACTTCCTTCTCCATTCTTCCTCTCCTCTCCCTCTACTCTACCAGGTGACGTCATCGTGGACATCAACGGACTGTGTGTCCTGGGGAAGACTCATGCTGATGTGGTTCAGATGTTCCAGTCTATCCCAGTCAACCAGTACGTGGACATGGTGCTGTGTCGGGGTTACCCCCTCCCTGAGGACCCCAGTGGGGGTGACGACACCTCCTCGTGGGACATAGCCACAGCCCTGGCCCCCGAAGCCACCCCTTCATTTTCGACCTCTAACCCCCAGGAGATACACTATGTCACCAGCCCAGACGGCACCCTCCCAAGACAGGTACAGTACAACCAGTTCCTCCCTAGGTTTCTTCCTTTTAGGGAGTTTTTCCTGGCCACTGTGCTTCTGTTTTTGCTTGCTGTCAGGGGTCTAGCCTGGGTTACTGTAAAAGCACTTTGTGAAAACTGCTGATTTAAAAAGGGGCTATATAAATAGATTTGGGTGATTTTGATTTGATTGATTGATTGACAGACAACAGCTGTCCCAGCCATGTCCAACGGGGGGCGCCACTACCCTGAGGGTCCAGACCTCACGCTGTTGCAGCCGGAGCTGGTGGGTGTACCCCTGGTGAAGGGGCCAGGAGGGTTCGGCTTTGCCATTGCAGACTGCCCCCTGGGCCAGAAGGTAAAATGCATTGAAAGAATTTCCAGGAACACTTTACCATAGCCCCTCTTATGTATGACTGGTGTTATAATGCCAGAGGTGTGGACTCGAGTCAGATGACTTGGACTCGAGTCACAAATTTGATGACTTGAGACTCGATAGAAAATAAAATGACTTGACTTGGACTTGGAGCCTCCTGACTTGAGACTCAACTTTGGTTTTGTAACGTTTTGTCACTCATTTTGTTGCACACTCTCTGTGGATTACTCTCCATGAAACACTCAGCCCTCTGATTGGACCAGCAAACTGTCAATCAACACATGTCGGGTGGCAATGGGGTTTTGACGGGTTGCGAGTGTGAAACTGAATGGAGAAAAACATATATTTTTCATACATATAGCCTACCGTTTGTATTTTATATTTATACCTTTGCTTATTCGATCTTGTCACTGACATAAGCCTATGGCGTTGCACCAAATTTTTGTTTCAAAAACATCTTATTAGTGCTTCAGAACCAAAAAGTTGCGCGTTTTGACTGTTGACCAATGAGCAGTCATCAGCATTTGTGTGCAAAGGGGGGCGCACATATCCAGGTTAGTGATCAGAAAGCACTAGATTAATTTTCTCCGGTTTTGCCTGGCAAAAACAGAGTAGCCTACCTACATTGCTATGGATGCATCTTTGCCACATATAGGCTACCTGGTTGATTTCATTGATCATTTTTATACTTCAGATAGGCCTAGTTTGGGTGGGTTATAATTATATAGATGCCTCGGTGATGGTACTGCATGTCTCTAAAGATACCTGTAACATCGCACTACCTTCAATACTTATGGGATGAAGATGTAACATTCTGGCAAATGAATTACGAGAAAGAAGAATGCTACAGACAGATCATGCTTTCCATCCGATCCTGTAACCCCTGCTGCATACAGGTAGGCTGTATGATCCTCTAACCCCTGCTGCATACAGGTAGGCTGTATGATCCTGTAACCCCTGCTACATACAGGTAGGCTGTATGATCCTGTAACCCCTGCTGCATACAGGTAGGCTGTATGATCCTGTAACCCCTGCTACATACAGGTAGGCTGTATGATCCTGTAACCCCTGCTGCATACAGGTAGGCTGTATGATCCTGTAACCCCTGCTGCATACAGGTAGGCTGTATGATCCTGTAACCCCTGCTACATACAGGTAGGCTGTATGATCCTGTAACCCCTGCTGCATACAGGTAGGCTGTATGATCCTGTAACCCCTGCTGCATACAGGTAGGCTGTATGATCCTCTAATCCCCCTGCTGCATACAGGTAGGCTGTATGATCCTGTAACCCCTGCTACATACAGGTAGGCTGTATGATCCTCTAACCCCTGCTGCATACAGGTAGGCTGTATGATCCTGTAACCCCTGCTGCATACAGGTAGGCTGTATGATCCTGTAACCCCTGCTGCATACAGGTAGGCTGTATGATCCTCTGTAACCCCTGCTGCATACAGGTAGGCTGTATGATCCTGTAACCCCTGCTACATACAGGTAGGCTGTATGATCCTGTAACCCCTGCTGCATACAGGTAGGCTGTATGATCCTCTAACCCCTGCTGCATACAGGTAGGCTGTATGATCCTGTAACCCCTGCTGCATACAGGTAGGCTGTATGATCCTCTAACCCCTGCTGCATACAGGTAGGCTGTATGATCCTGTAACCCCTGCTACATACAGGTAGGCTGTATGATCCTGTAACCCCTGCTGCATACAGGTAGGCTGTATGATCCTCTAACCCCTGCTGCATACAGGTAGGCTGTATGATCCTGTAACCCCTGCTGCATACAGGTAGGCTGTATGATCCTGTAACCCCTGCTGCATACAGGTAGGCTGTATGATCCTGTAACCCCTGCTGCATACAGGTAGGCTGTATGATCTGTAACCCCTGCTGCATACAGGTAGGCTGTATGATCCTGTAACCCCTGCTGCATACAGGTAGGCTGTATGATCCTGTAACCCCTGCTGCATACAGGTCGGCTGTATGATCCTGTAACCCCTGCTGCATACAGGTAGGCTGTATGATCCTGTAACCCCTGCTGCATACAGGTAGGCTGTATGATCCTGCTTGCTCTGGACTCCAGAAGGGACAGTGTGACATAATATCCCTAGTTATTATTGACCGCTAACATTAATGACTTTCATCACAAAATGCAGGTGTTTCTGCATTTCTATATATTCAATTTCTATATCTTACGTTTTGAAAATGCATCACCGTTTATGGCTGTAATGACGAGCTACATTTGCGCAGTGATTGTGCGTGGAGGTCGCAAGCTTTGAACCAACCAGGTCGAGGGTCAAAGAAGTTAGTAAACCACTGAGCTAGAGAACACCTCTGTATAAAGCCTTATGTAGTAGTAGGTGTTGTAACAACTTGATGAATGGTATATATAAGGAAGCCTACAGTAAAGATTTACAGAATGTACTTTCCTCTAATTGAATGTAGGTTAAACTAATCCAATATAATGTAATCAAATGTAATGTAACCTAACCAATGTAATCCCAGGTGAAGATGATCCTGGATGCCCAGTGGTGTCATGGCCTGCTAAAGGGTGATGTAATCAAGGAAATCAACCGTCAGAACGTCCAGACAATGAGCCACTCCCAGGTGGTGGACATCCTGAAAGACCTACCTGTGGGGAGCGAGGTCAACGTGCTAGTTCTCAGAGGAGGTGAGACAGACATATCCGTTATGATATTATAAAGCTCTGCATTACAGCTGCTTCTCCTATGCAATATGCAATTTCTCTCAGTCTATACTAGACAGTGTATGCCTTGAGCAAGGTCATTTCTGGTGTTCAGTTGAGACAGTCATAAGAGTGTCTCTAAGATGTGTTTCACAAAACTGCTTCCTCTTTGCAGTAGTTTATGGGCTTGTTGTAGACCAGTGGTTGCCCACCTTGGTTACTGTACCACCAACTGAATATTGCTCTGCCCTGAGTACCCCTGAAGTACCCCTTCATGTTCATTTTACCAGTAGGCCAATGGTCTCATGAGTCTTCTCAAGTACCCCATGTGGATAGGTCAAGTACCCCTAGAGTCAGTGTCCTGGTTGGGAACTACTGCCTTATGCCTTGGTAATCAGCGTTGTTATGATAGGAGTGTGGCAGTGCATGCCTTCATCCCAGTCAACATACCTGTGTTCAGAGGAGCTGCCAGACCAAACTGATTGCTTCCACCGTAGTCTGACTGGGTCATGCTGCTGTGAAGATGTGGTAATAGTACTTCATAGAGGAAGTATGTTAGATGGCCGTTCAGCCCTCCCAGAAGCCAGCCCCAGAGCCGCCCACCGTTTAATAAAGCAATTTCATGCTCTAGTCTATCCCACTATCGATCCACTATCCATTTCCCATTTGCACCTCTGCACCTTGACCGGAGAGGAGGGGGGAGGGTGAGAGGGAGGATGAGAAGGGTATGCTAACGCAAGATATATTCAGACAACTGTAGTGTTTGGCTAGGTAGTGATTCATGATGGGGGGGAAAAAATGTTGTATATTATTTGTTGACGATATATCGTATTGTTTTGACAATATTGCAATATTCTTTGCAATTTTCTGTACCTGCACACATTCCAGTATTCATAGCTTGTTCTCCATCTTCTTTTTAAATATGGAGCCAATTTGTTTTTTAGCACTTTTTCCATGGCTGGTCAAATCTCATTTTCTCATGACTCTCGAATTGGAACATAGAATTGCAATAAAATCACAGTATCTAATCGCAATACATATAGAATAGTGAGAATCACAATACATATAGAATAGTGAGAATCACAATACATATAGAATAGTGAGAATCACAATACATATAGAATAGTGAGAATCACAATACATATAGAATAGTGAGAATCACAATACATATAGAATAGTGAGAATCACAATACATATAGAATAGTGAGAATCACAATACATATAGAATAGTGAGAATCACAATACATATAGAATAGTGAGAATCGCAATACATATAGAATAGTGAGAATCACAATACATATAGAATAGTGAGAATCGCAATACATATAGAATAGTGAGAATCACAATACATATAGAATAGTGAGAATCACAATACATATAGAATAGTGAGAATCACAATACATATAGAATAGTGAGAATCACAATACATATAGAATAGTGAGAAGCAATGCATATAGAATAGTGAGAATCCCAATACATATCGAATAGTGAGAATCACAATACATATAGAATAGTGAGAATCACAATACATATAGAATAGTGAGAATCGCAATACATATAGAATAGTGAGAATCACAATACATATAGAATAGTGAGAATCCCAATACATATAGAATAGTGAGAATCACAATACATATAGAATAGTGAGAATCACAATACATATAGAATAGTGAGAATCACAATACATATAGAATAGTGAGAATCACAATACATATAGAATAGTGAGAATCGCAATGCATATAGAATAGTGAGAATCCCAATACATATAGAATAGTGAGAATCACAATACATATAGAATAGTGAGAATCACAATACATATAGAATAGTGAGAATCACAATACATATAGAATAGTGAGAATCACAATACATATAGAATAGTGAGAATCGCAATGCATATAGAATAGTGAGAATCACAATACATATAGAATAGTGAGAATCGCAATGCATATAGAATAGTGAGAATCCCAATACATATCGAACAGTGAGAATCACAATACATATAGAATAGTGAGAATCACAATACATATAGAATAGTGAGAATCACAATACATATAGAATAGTGAGAATCCCAATACATATAGAATAGTGAGAATCCCAATACATATAGAATAGTGAGAATCACAATACATATAGAATAGTGAGAATCACAATACATATAGAATAGTGAGAATCACAATACATATAGAATAGTGAGAATCACAATACATATAGAATAGTGAGAATCGCAATGCATATCGTATCGATGATCTTGTATTTTGAGGTACCTGGCATTTTCCAGCACTAGTAGTTATCTCTCAGCTCAGACTTCAATGGCCGGCAGTCTGACATTTTCTGAAGTGGAGAGTAATGGTGAAGATACAGTATGTTCACCTAATGACGTGTGCTCTGAAGAGTCCTAATTGTGCTGAGTGATTAGAGGTCCGTTCGGTTTTGGTAAAAAAATGTAGACATTAAATGCATTATGTGGGTTGAATGATGTAACAACACAGAAAAAAATATGAATAAAAGTCCCATAATAGTAGTGACTGGCCATTACTGATTACCACTTATTAACCAGCATTTATTTACATTGCTTTACTTTAATTCAATATTTGTTTTATTTGATGACTTTATTATTTAATTCCAAGTCATCTCTATATAGCAGCTGTCTATACCATCTGACAAAATCACTACTTTAGTAGTTCTTCAAAGTAAATAATTACTTTTATGACTGCTGAATACCAACTATCAATCACTTAGATCACTTATTTTCAGGCTCACGAAGCAACCGCTTTCTATCTCTCTCCATCCAGCGTTCTCTCTTCCCTCAGTCCCCATGTCTTGCTCTGCACAGACCGGACAAATTTAAGCGAGAGCGGAAGGGATTATGGTCATTGTGGTTCATTACCACGTTTTCTGAGCTAAACATGTAGAATGTTGGGCTGTTGGAAACTACAACATTATAATACATCGCACAATTCAGGCTTGATCTGATTTATCTCTAAAGAAACTGCACATTGAGCTCAAGTAATTGAACTGACATCGGTCCATTAGTTGTTTAAAAACCGAAAAATTCGAATGAGTCAAGAAGCAGTATGTTCAGCCAGAGATGTGTTGTGTGCCAACTCCTGACTTGTCCTAAGGAGGCCTGGGGGAGGGAGCAGGATCAGGTTATACTGTTGACTCCTCCATGGGAGAATGAGGGGAGACTGGTGGAGGGGCTGGCAGGGTCATCAGGAGGTCACCTAAGGGCTGAGGTATAGAACCTTGGGTCTATGACCAGGGGGTAACAGCAGCTCTCCACCACTGACAGCCATAGAGAGGGAGAACAGGAACTTGCCTGCTGGGTTTGCCCCAAGCACTATCCAGCTCACTAAAGGGTACTTCCGCTGTGCAATAATGGTGCTTGCCCGAGGCGGTACTGGTAATACCTATGGGAATGTTCACCATGGTCAATGAAAAGGTGCTGACTGGTGACTGCTACTACATTATTTAAGTTTTATGTTAAAAAAACATCCTAAAGATTGATTCAATATATCGTTTGACATGTTTCTATGGACTGTAACGGAACTTTTTGACATTTCGTCTGCAACTAGTCAACGCACTTTGTGATTTTTGATTTGTTTACCAAACGCGCTAACAAAAGTAGCTATTTGGACATAAATTATGGACATTATAGAACAAATCAAACATTTATTGTGTAACTGGGATTCCTGGGAGTGCATTCTGATGAAAATCATCAAAGGTAAGTGAATATTTATAACGTTATTTCTGACTTCTGTTGACTGCACAATATGGCGGATATCTTTTTGGCTTGTTGGGTCTCTGAGCGCCGTATTCAGATTATTGCATGGTTTGCTTTTTCTGTAAAGTTTGTTTGAAATCTGACACAGCGGTTGCATTAAGGAGAAGTTTATCTATATTTCCATGGATAACACTTGTATTTTCATCAACATTTATAATGAGTATTTCTGTAAATTGATGTGGCTCTCTGCAAAATCACCGGATGTTTTTGGAACTAGTGAACATAACGTGCCAATATATACTGAGATTTTTCTGTGATATGGCTCTGACCTAACATAATCGTTTGTGGTGCTTTCGCTGTAAAGTCTATTTGAAATCGGGCACTGTTGTGGGATTAACAACAAGATTACCTTTTAAAACGGTATAAGATACATGTATGTTTGAGGAATTTTAATTATGAGATTTTTGTTGTTTTGAATTTGGCGCCCTGGTATTCACTGGCTGTTGTCATATCGATCCCGTTAACGGGATCTCAGCCCAAGACGGGTCATCAGGAGGTCCCTCCACAATGATACAATAATACACATTGTGGACCACTTAAATTGAGTTTTGAGAAACTAAAAACAATCCTAGTCAAAAATGGTACAGGCCTCATCTAGAATGTGTTACATCATCTATACACATGTATGCAAAAACAAAACATAGTACAGTGTATAAAATGACAAATATGAACATAAAATTTACATTATTGTTACCTGATTACATTTTCATCAAGACCGTTAGTATTTTTGGTGTGTCAAACAGATATACACCACTGGGCTTCTTTTGATGGTCACTGGGATTCTTTTGATGGTCACTGGGATTCTTTTCATGGTCACTGGGCTTCTTTTAATGGTCACTGGGCTTTTTTTCATGGTCAATGGGCTTCTTTCGATGAGGGTGGTAGGTCTAATGCTGATTATCTGAATGTAGTGTCTTACTGTGGAATGGTAGCAACAGGTGTGGAGAATAAATTACAAGGTTAACCCTTGGTGAGGCACATC
This sequence comes from Oncorhynchus tshawytscha, assembly GCF_018296145.1. Taxonomy (NCBI): domain Eukaryota; kingdom Metazoa; phylum Chordata; class Actinopteri; order Salmoniformes; family Salmonidae; genus Oncorhynchus; species Oncorhynchus tshawytscha. The sequence goes on along the minus strand of NC_056444.1, from coordinate 71,011,399 downwards.
TCATTCCTCTTCCCTTAGTCTGTTTCTCTGTGTTGACGTCAGAGATCCTTCCCACGCTGCTGCTTGAGCATAATACCACCTACTGGTCAAGTTGAACCATGATCCTGCTGGCGTTTAGTATCAGAGAGTAGAACAGGGAGAGGATATAGAGATGTATGGGGCTGTCATGGTTACCACTCATTATGTAGGGCAGAGTGTGTGTCTAGGGGAAACAGTCATCTTGTATGATGAATGAGAATGTACTGTTTTACAGCAGAACAGGGTCAATGGTGTGGGGAAACAGAGATGTATAATAATATATCGGACCTCCATCACAATAACCCAGTCACCCAATATGTCCTCCATAGTAAATGCTCTTCTTCTACTGTATTGAGTCATCTTTCTATTTTTTTAATCTCTCTCCCTCTCTCCGCCCCCAGGTCAGACATCTCCCGTGAAGTCTCTAAAACCTGTAAGTTAAAAGAAATGCTTTTAATTACCCTGCTCCTTCTCCTCTCCTCCTCCTGCTGTCCTCTCTCACACTCTCTCCTCTCTCACAGAGACTCTCTCCTCTCTCTCCTCACTCTCTCCTCACTCCCTCCTCTCTAACAGAGACTCTCTCCTCTCTCACAGAGACTCTCTCCTCTCACAGACTCTCTCTCCTCACTCTCTCCTCTCTCACAGAGACTCTCTCCCCTTGGCCTCTACAGGGGATTCTAATGAGAGCCCTTGTGTCCCAAATTGCGCCTTATTCCCTATACAGTGCACTTCTTTTGTTCAGGGCCTATAGGGCTTTGGTCAAAAGTAGTGCACTATGTAGGAGGGGAAAGTGCCATTTGGGACAGATACTGTAGAAAGTGTCAAGTGAGTCTAGGAACAGAGACAGAAACACAGCGTTTTAAACACCAGACAGGAGATGAATTATTAAAACAATCGTGATATAACTTTGTCTTAGTTTCTTTCCCCCACCAGCAAGCAGAGTCGTCTACTGTAGAGAGAATTATTCAAAGAGCTAACACGAGTTGCGAGCCAAAAACACACACACACAATGGTGTTATTTTTGGAGGCAACCGGCTGACTGGGGTGTGTGAATGTGCTCCTGGCAAACAGCTACTTATCATCCTGGCTGGTAGTAACTGTAGTATGTAACAGTGGTGTAAGCTGTTAACCTCTCTAGGATAGGGGGACACTTGGCCAAAAGCCAGGGAAAATGCAGAGCGCCAGATTCAAATAAAATTATATAAAAATCAAACTTTCATTAAATCACACATGTAAGATACTAAATTAAAGCTACACTCGTTGTGAATCCAGCCAACATGTCAGATTTTTAAAAGGCTTTTCGGCGAAAGCATAAGAAGCTATTATCTGATGATAGCACAACAGTAAAAAAAGAGAGTAGCATATTTCAACCCTGCAGGCGCTACGCAGAAATAAAATATATATCATGCCTTACCTTTGACAAGCTTCTTTTGTTGGCACTCCAATATGTCCCATAAACATCACAAATGGTCCTTTTGTTCGATTCATTCCGTCCATATATATCCAAAATGTCAATTTATTTGGCGCGTTTGATCCAGAAAAAAACAGCTTCCAATTTGCGCAAAGTCACTACAAAATATCTCAAAAGTTACCTGTAAATTTTGCCAAAACATTTCAAAATACTTTGTAATACAACTTTAGGTATTTTTAAACGTTAATAATCGATCAAATTGAAGACGGATCTATCTGTTTTCAATAGAGGACGAGAGGAAACTAACGCCACTTTTCAAGTTTTGGCCAACTCTCAACAGCGTTACCCTTTTCCAAGTTGGCCGTACTTCTTCATTGCACAAAGGAATAACCTCAACCGAATTCCAAAGACTGGTGACATCCAGTGGAAGCGGTAGGAACTACAAACTAGTGCCTAAGAAATATCGTTTTCCCATGAGAACCCAATGAACAGACAGTGACCTCAAAAATAAATAATTCTGAATGGTTAGTCCTCGGGGTTTTGCCTGCTACATAAGTTCTGTTATACTCACAGACATGCTTAAAACAGTTTTAGGAACTTCAGCGTATTTTCTATCCAAATATACTAATAATATGCATATCTTATATTCTTGGCATGAGTAGCAGGAAGTTGAAATTGGGCACGCTATTTATCCAAAAGTGAAAATGCTGCCCCCTATCCCAAAGAGGTTTTAAGCCATGTTCAATAGTTCTGTTCCTAGAGCCCAGCAGATACATTCTTAGAGGGCTGCCTTCTCTGAACAACAGACTAGAGAAGTCTACTTGGTCAGCAACAAGCCTTTGTACACGGCTCAGAATCAGTGTAGACAAAGCCTTATATTGAGATATATAACTAAGGCTTTGGCTCAGTGGAAGTTTTATCATTCAGCTTTATAAAGGGACTGTGTTAGTAGAGTTAAGGCCAGCACTGTAGACACTAGGGGGAAAACTCCTAAGTGTAGTTTGGGGTTACAGAAGAAAGGTAACTCTTCCTAAATTCAACACTATTACACTCAGTGTCTGAGTTGTAGGTTATTGTATACTGTCTATGTTAAAACCATGATATGAATAAAAAACATAGTTTTAATTGAATCATCTTGTTTATTGTGTTGCAGTGCACTGCTCCCATGTCTCAGCAGAGGCAGGAGAGAAAGGAGAAGGAGATGACAACCAGCACAGAGACCCTCAGCACCCCAGAGCCAGCCCTGACCCCCGCCCCACAGCCCCTTCCCTTTTCCTCCAACAGCATCCACTCAGCCTCCCCCAAGCCTGACCCCTCAGAACTCTACCTCAAGTCCAAGGCCCTGCTGGACAGCAAACGTGAGTATACACAAACCCATCTAACCTGACTGACGGACAGTCTCTATCCAGTCTCTCACAACACTCTGCTTGGGTGGTCCTTTTAAATGTTCAGGCTGTCACAAGAGACTTCACATCATGCTGCAGTTCACATTTTCCACCTGTCAGACTGATATTACTTAGCAGGTTGTCCAAGTCTTATCATTCCACTGCACAGTATCTGGCTATTCTTCACTAACAATAGTGAGTTAACCCATTGTGTCCTTCTCCCTGTCTTTCCCTGTTTATCCAGCCCCCAACACCAAGGACCTAGATGTCTTCATCAAGAGGAACCAGGAGTCGGGCTTTGGTTTCCGAGTCTTAGGAGGAGAGGGGCCAGATCAGCCCGTAAGTACCCACCCAGAGAGACTGCTTTAACCTGGTTCAGCCAGCATTAAAACTTCTTAGGCATCGGCATCCCATCAACGGGACAGTTGTAAATCATGCAGCGCAAATGTCTGTACATACAACAAATGTCTGTACATATAAGTGTCTTATATCAGCTGAAAGCTTAAATTCTTGTTAATATAACTGCACTGTCCAATTTACAGTAGGTATTACTGCGAGAAAATGCCATGCTATTGTTTGAGGAGAGCTCCTAACAACAAAACATTTTTTTTCACAGCGATAGGTTTGATAAATTCACCTCTGAAGGTGAAATGTGTACTTACATTATGAAATCTTGCTCTGATTTATCATCCAAAGGGTCCCAGAGATAAGATGAAGTGTTGTTTTGTTAGATAAAATCCTTTTTCATATCCTAAAAAGGTCCATATAGCATGTATGATCAATTTTGTATTTCCACTCATTCAATTTACAAAAAAAGGAATCAGTGAAAATCTCACCCTAAACATTGGTTCAACGAATCCAATCACATTTGTATGTATTCCTCAGAGATCCTAGAACGTAACAAGACTTCACTAGACTTCATTACGGGTGTAGTATATCCTATAGGACACCATATTTGGTCAGAGAGCGACGCCTTCATTGCACGCCGAAGGTGGTCTTCACTTGAACGACTCTAACTTTGTCAAATAAGCACCAATCGGGGTCAAACAAAGCTATCTAGATAGCCAATGAGCTGGGCTTTACGGGTGTATCCGGAAACCCTGTGTCTGTCACAAAATGTAATCTTTTGCGACAGCATGCCTTTTCGTTTTGGACAAAAATTATAATATATTCAAAATATATTCAAAATTATGTTATGAAAACTGGTTGTTTTGCAAATGTGGAGCTTATAATATGGCTAGTAATACTGGAAAAGCTAAATAAAACTCCAAGTATACAGATTTGACGATATTATTGCAGAAAAATGTGATATGAATGCAAATGTCTGCTTCACGATTTGCCCATATGTACCTGGGTGACTTCACACTAAATGTCATGGAGAACACTCATACTTCAAGTTACCCGTGTGAAACTTTGCACATACACTGCTGCCATCTTGTGGATACCATTGGAATTACAACCAGTGTGATGGCTAGAATTGGGACCTTTCTCTTGCTTTTCAAAGATGGAGATAGAAAAAAACTGTTGTTTTTTAAAATTGTATTTTCTTCTACCAGATCTATTATGTTATATTCTCCTACATTCAAATCACATTTCCACAAACGTCAAAGTGTTTCCTTTCAAATGGTACCAAGAATATGCATATCCTTGCTTCAGGGCCTGAGTTACAGGCACTTAGATTTGGTATGTAATTTTAGGTGAAAATTGAAAAAAAGGGGGGTATCCCTAAGACCTTTTAAAACTCTGGGCACACTGTGGGCTGCTTTCCCGGAACTAGGTTAAGCCTAGTAGTAGAGTTAATAGTGCTTTAAATGGGTTACCTCCATTGACCATGTTTTTTAATCTGGGTCTGGGAAACTGGCTCTAAATCAGGTTAAAGTTATCCCCCTGTGTTTGAGTGTCTTAAATACCTGCCTCTCTCCCTGCGCCAGGTGTACATTGGTGCCATCGTGCCCCTAGGCGCGGCAGAGAAGGACGGACGTCTTCGGGCAGGTGATGAACTCATGTGTATCGACGGGGTGCCAGTCAAGGGCAAGTCTCACAAGCATGTGCTGGAGCTGATGACCAATGCTGCCCGCAATGGACAGGTCATGCTGACAGTCCGCAGGAAATTGGCACATACAGGTATGTGAGTGGCTGGGTGTGACTGTGAGTGTGAGTAGACAGTTGGCTTTGAGAGGAGAGAAAGATTGAGAAATAAAGAGAAATTTGTGTTTGAGTGTTTATGCATCTCTTCTAAAAGTGCTGATAATTGTGTGAAGTGCTGTGGAATCAGATCCAGTTGGAGGAGAAGATTTCCATGGCACACAGAAAACAAGATGATTGCTGTTCTGTTCTGACAGACTGAAGCCCACGCAGTATACAGCAGCTTTGTTTACACACAAAAAATAAGCTTTCTATGACAAGAGAGAGAACTTTTGAAATTGCTTTGAATGACAGACATGATCGTACTGGAGGAAATTAAGCATCAATCGTATATTCTTTGTGGTTGAAATCAAAGCATGAGTTGACAAGACAAAGATTCAAGAAAACCAACACATAGGCTACACATGAAAGATTGACTGAGGCAGAATTGACTTATCAAACATTTCTTTCCAAATATTTCTTTCCTATTCTGTGTACAGATATGCCAAACACACATCAGTGGGTCTTTCTATACCGTAATTGTGGGGTTCATTTTAAAATGAACAGTAGTATGACATTGATACAGCCTAAAATGAATAATTGGTGGCCTAAACTGAGCATTATAAACAACTTTAAGGGGCGGCAGAAAGCTTACCGGTTAGAGAGGCGAGTCAGCAATCTGTCGGGAAAATATCTGGCGAAAAGTGAGCTGGTAACTGGAGGCTTGCTAGTATCAAATCCTACATGCCATTGCCTGTCGTTGTGCCCTTGAGCAAGGTACTTAACCCCACACAACAACAGCTCCCCAGGTGCTCAGTGAGGCAACCCCCCGCAGCTCTCCAAAACCTCTATATGTATGTCAGTGGAGGCTGGTGGGTGGAGCTATAGCAGGATGGACTCATTATAATGGTTGGAATGAAATGGATGGAACGGAGTCAAACATGGTTTCCATATGTTTGATGTGTTTGATACCGTTCCATTAATTACATTCCAGCCATTATAATGAGCCCTTCCTCCTATAGCTTCTCTCACCAGCCTCCACTGATGTATGTGTGTCTTTCAGAGGAAGTAAAATTGAGGTTGGAACGTGTATGCAATTGACCAATAAAGTGATGTTAACTCATACCTTTGAGCTTTCATAAGAATGGCTGTGAGAGAGAGACCATAAACAACCCGACAATTACATGAATATAATGTAGACAGTAAGTTATCCCAACTGAACCCATATAAAACTATTTTTCTCTGTGCGTGTGTGATCAGAGGGCAGTGGAGAGGAGGATGGTGGTAGTGGTCAGCAGCAGGTGGCTCCAGCCCTGGTCAATGGCTCCCCCAAGCTGCCCCGCATCCAGGTCCCTACAGCCAGCTCCCCCCACCAACCAGAATGCTACGACATCACCCTGCAACGCAAAGACAACGAAGGCTTCGGCTTCGTCATCCTTACCTCCAAGAACAAGCCTCCTCCCGGAGGTGAGATATATTCCAACTCTACTCCAACTCTGTATGGATGATGCTGTTTGGCAATTTAGAGACAGTTCCCTCCAATACAAAACATAACCTCCATGCTTGTATTCCACTCAATCACAATGTAGACTATTTTCAATGCCTCTTATTTCAAGTAGATTCAAGTAGAGAAAATAGCTTTGTTTTTGCATAATTGGTCTTTCCAAGCTGTTTAATCTCTTGTCATTACTGATTGGGTAACACACAGAGCACGGTATTGAGCCACGCAGCATGCCATCTCTCTCTCTTTCTGTCACTCCTTTTGTCTCTCCCTGTCTTTCTGTCTATCAGTACTTGAGTTTGTGTGTACACTGAACTAATGGTACAGACAGGAGGCATGGAGTAGTGAGGTTCACTATACGTAAAGTACTTCCTATGAGGGAGATGACAAAGGACAATATAAAGACTCTTTCAAATTGTGTTTGGTTGAAATTGTCAAACATGAGAATTATAGCTTTATTTAGCTTATTGAATACTTGTTTTTTAATAATTATTATTTTTACCTTTAGGCAAGTCGGTTAAGAACAAATTCTTATTTTACAATGACGGCCTACCCCGACCAAACCTCCCCTAACCCTGACAACACTGGGCCAATACTGCTTTGATACAATGAATAACCAGTTTGGTACAATGAAAAACCATAACTGCTTTACAAGTACCATCTGCAGTAGTACCTGACAGAGCGGAGCTAAATGGTCCTGTCGTCTCGTTCACTCTCTGATGCTTCAGTTATCCCTCACAAGATTGGTCGCATCATCGAGGGCAGCCCCACAGACCGTAGCGGTCAGCTGAAGGTGGGCGACCATATCTCAGCGGTCAACTCCCAGTCCATCATGGAACTGTCCCACAACGACATCGTCCAACTCATCAAGGAGGCCGGCAACACTGTCACCCTCACTGTGGTGCCAGAGGATGGTGAGACCTTCCACAGACACACTGCACTCTGGGAAATGGAGCCCTACTTGATATGGGATTCTGTAGTATTGTTTTAATGTTTACTGTGGAATGGGGAACTACTAAATTTGTTAGTCTTGCATTTTCAGTTTTTGTTATTTTGATATTGCTAGATAAAGTGAAAAAGGAAAGGTTGGAGAGGATGAAATGTTAGTTTGCATGACATTCCATACTGAAAGTCTTCTGTGTTATTTTAGAGAATAGTGGCCCTGCATCTGAAACCAGTTCAGCCAAGCAGAGCCCTGCAGCACAGCACAGAGCTATGGGCCAGCAGCCTGCCAGCCACACTGACAGGTACAGGAGCGGACACACACACACACACACACACACACACACAGCGCTACATGGCCCATCCTGAAGAGAAGGGGATGGAAGAGAAGGATTAACAGTGGATGGTGTGGCTGCACTCAGTATTAGATCTTCCTGTTTAAACCAGATTACCTTTGTTGGACTTTTAATCCATTACTACAGCACCTATAATTCCCCTCTCATTTCCTAACCCTCTCGCTCTGCTCTGCTCTGCTCACCGTGTGGTTTCACCCTGGATCTTTCCTCATTTCCCCTTTCCCAATTTTCTCTCTTCTCAAGTAAAGACCTTCCTCCTTCTCATGCATCTCTAACACATGCCAGGGTGAGGTAGGTCTCTGTAAATAAAGTGAGAGAGAGAGGAAGGCTGTCTGCTTAGCAGTCTTAAGTATGTCAACTCTTCTGCTAAGAATACTCTTTAGATATCACTGGTTCTCTCTAGCATATTATATTATTATTATTATTATTATTATATCACTGGTTCTCTCTAGCATATTATATCACTGGTTCTCGCTAGCATATTATATTATTATATCACTGGTTCTCTCTAGCATTTATTATTGTTATTATATCACTGGTTCTCTCTAGCATATATTATTATTATTATATCACTGGTTCTCTCTAGCATATATTATTATTATTATTATATCACTGGTTCTCTCTAGCATATATTATTATTGTTATTATATCACTGGTTCTCTCTAGCATATATTATTATTATTATTATATCACTGGTTCTCTCTAGCATATATTATTATTGTTATTATATCACTGGTTCTCTCTAGCATTTATTATTGTTATTATATCACTGGTTCTCTCTAGCATATATTATTATTATTATATCACTGGTTCTCTCTAGCATATATTATTATTATTATTATATCACTGGTTCTCTCTAGCATATATTATTATTGTTATTATATCACTGGTTCTCTCTAGCATATATTATTATTATTATATCACTGGTTCTCTCTAGCATATATTATTATTGTTATTATATCACTGGTTCTCTCTAGCATTTATTATTGTTATTATATCACTGGTTCTCTCTAGCATATATTATTATTATTATTATATCACTGGTTCTCTCTAGCATATATTATTATTATTATTATATCACTGGTTCTCTCTAGCATATATTATTATTGTTATTATATCACTGGTTCTCTCTAGCATTTATTATTGTTATTATATCACTGGTTCTCTCTAGCATATATTATTATTATTATATCACTGGTTCTCTCTAGCATATATTATTATTATTATATCACTGGTTCTCTCTAGCATTTATTATTATTATTATATCACTGGTTCTCTCTAGCATATATTATTATATCACTGGTTCTCTCTAGCATATATTATTATTATTATATCACTGGTTCTCTCTAGCATATTATATTATTATATCACTGGTTCTCTCTAGCATTTATTATTGTTATTATATCACTGGTTCTCTCTAGCATATATTATTATTATTATATCACTGGTTCTCTCTAGCATTTATTATTGTTATTATATCACTGGTTCTCTCTAGCATATATTATTGTTATTATATCACTGGTTCTCTCTAGCATATATTATTGTTATTATATCACTGGTTCTCTCTAGCATATATTATTGTTATTATATCACTGGTTCTCTCTAGCATATTATATTATTATATCACTGGTTCTCTCTAGCATTTATTATTGTTATTATATCACTGGTTCTCTCTAGCATATTATATTATTATATCACTGGTTCTCTCTAGCATATATTATTGTTATTATATCACTGGTTCTCTCTAGCATATATTATTATTATTATATCACTGGTTCTCTCTAGCATATATTATTGTTATTATATCACTGGTTCTCTCTAGCATTTATTATTATTATTATATCACTGGTTCTCTCTAGCATATTATATTATTATATCACTGGTTCTCTCTAGCATTTATTATTGTTATTATATCACTGGTTCTCTCTAGCATATATTATTATTATTATATCACTGGTTCTCTCTAGCATATATTATTATTATTATTAATATATCACTGGTTCTCTCTAGCATTTATTATTGTTATTATATCACTGGTTCTCTCTAGCATATATTATTATTATTATATCACTGGTTCTCTCTAGCATTTATTATCATTATTATATCACTGGTTCTCTCTAGCATATATTATTATTATATCACTGGTTCTCTCTAGCATATATTATTATCATTATATCACTGGTTCTCTCTAGCATATATTATTATTATTATTATATCACTGGTTCTCTCTAGCATATATTATTATCATTATATCACTGGTTCTCTCCAGCATATATTATTATCATTATATCACTGGTTCTCTCTAGCATATATTATTATTATTATTATATCACTGGTTCTCTCTAGCATATATTATTATTATATCACTGGTTCTCTCTAGCATATATTATTATCATTATATCACTGGTTCTCTCTAGCATATATTATTATTATATCACTGGTTCTCTCTAGCATATATTATTATCATTATATCACTGGTTCTCTCTAGCATATATTATTATTATTATTATATCACTGGTTCTCTCTAGCATATATTATTATCATTATATCACTGGTTCTCTCTAGCATATATTATTATTATTATTATATCACTGGTTCTCTCTAGCATATATTATTATTATATCACTAGTTCTCTCTAGCATATATTATTATCATTATATCACTGGTTCTCTCTAGCATATATTATTATTATTATTATATCACTGGTTCTCTCTAGCATTTATTATTGTTATTATATCACTGGTTCTCTCTAGCATTTATTATTATTATTATATCACTGGTTCTCTCTAGCATATATTATTATATCACTGGTTCTCTCTAGCATATATTATTATTATTATATCACTGGTTCTCTCTAGCATTTATTATTGTTATTATATCACTGGTTCTCTCTAGCATATATTATTATATCACTGGTTCTCTCTAGCATATATTATTATTATTATATCACTGGTTCTCTCCAGCATATATTGTTATTATATCACTGGTTCTCTCTAGCATTTATTATTATTATTATTATTATTATTATTATATCACTGGTTCTCTCTAGCATTTATTATTATTATTATTATATCACTGGTTCTCTCTAGCATATATTATTATTATTATTATATCACTGGTTCTCTCTAGCATATATTATTATTATTATTATATCACTGGTTCTCTCCAGCATATATTATTATTATTATATCACTGGTTCTCTCTAGCATATATTATTATTATTATTATATCACTGGTTCTCTCTAGCATATATTATTATTATTATATCACTGGTTCTCTCTAGCATTTATTATTATTATTATATCACTGCAGCTCCACTCTGACAAAAGATTGTAATGAGATTGAAGTCTGCTACAAGCAGCGGTTACTTTAGTTTACAGAACAAGCAGTTTGTCTCTTCAGAAGAATTATAGCATATACAATTTACCTCACACTGTATAAGCATACTGAAGGAAAGAGACACCAAACGCTACAAACCCTGTGAAGGTGGAAACCTTTCTGGAAAAAAAAGCTTTCTCAGTACACTGACACTTTGATGTTTTGTATGTGACTGTTTAGGAATGGAGACGCCCTGGAGTATAAGTCCCTTCCACCCAGCGAGATGGGACAACTCATCACCTCAGACCCCAAGCAGGTGAGGCTATGGAGAGAAAAGGTCAAACACTGTGTGTATGTGTTTATTGTTGTGTATTTTTAGCCATGTGAATCAATATTGGGTAACTGAATATCATAAAGCAATAAACATCTATTACAATATGACTTTACAGCTACATGTTAGCTGAATAACTGATGTATAGAGATGTATATTTTCTCTGTATCAGGGTGGTTTCCATGTGGAGCTGAAGCGAGGCCCCCTGGGGTTTGGCTTCAGTCTGCGGGGAGGGAAGGAGTACAACATGGGCCTGTTCATTTTGAGACTGGCGGAGGAGGGCCCTGCACTGAAGGACGGCAGGATACACGTGAGTCTAACTGGGCCAGTCCGTCACCAACCCAGGGCATTAATACCTGCTCTCATAGATGGTGGCTACATGTGTTCTCTCTATGAGAATGGGCACACATACACTACATGTCTGTTGAATGGTGTCTAGGGGAGAAAGACGATTTTACTGTGTTTAATGACATTGGGAGATTTCAAGGATTCAAGTGATTGTCGTATTAGCATTAGCTTCATACTGAGTAAATACTGTGGCTATTAGTACTGAAACATCATGTGTGTTACCACAGGTAGGAGATCAGATTGTGGCGATCAACGGTGAGCCCACCCAGGGCATCACACACACCCGGGCCATCGAGCTGATCCAGGCTGGGGGCACCAAGGTCCTGCTGCTCCTCAGACCTGGCCTGGGCCGGGTCCCCGACCCCAGTGAGAAACCACAGTCTCAACCACATACTCTACTCAAACACACATAAAAGAGTGACCATGTTCTCAACCACAGAATTAGATTATTAGAATTAATTATGTGGACTCATCAACATGTAACCTACTCAGACACTGTCTCTACTGCTTGCAATACACATATGGATAGAAGACTGACCATGGACTGAACCATAGAATTAGAATGTGTCCATTCTAGTTGTTCTACTTCTATGGACTCAGCACATTCTACTCAAACACTGTTGTTAAACTTTCAACACACACAATATATAACCCAGTCTATACAGTACATATAAATGACCATACCTCCCTTTTGTGCATGTGAAAGCTTTTGCAATCGTCTCGCTTTACCATGGTTTGTCTCTCTAGCTTTATACCTCTCTATCTATCTGGCTCTACCTCTCTCTGTCTAGCTGTCCTGGCACTGTTCTCTCACTTCTTCCTCCCTGTAGGTGTGAACTCTTCTTCCTCCACCCTGTGCTTCTACATGAAACCAGAGAGTCACTAGCAGCCTCACTGCTTTTCTTGGTCTGTCCTTAATAACCTTGGTAAACCACCTCGTACTTCTTCTCTTTGCCTCTGTTCTCTAAGTTTCAAAGTGCTACAGCTCCTTTTAAAATCAGCTTCTGTTTATGTCTCCTCCTTGCTCCCGTTAATCATAACTGGACATCTCCTCCCATAACAGTCCTACGCTCAGAAAGGCCTCGCCCAATGAGAGCTACACTGTAACCAGTAGGCGTCTGAACGGGGGCAGTGACTCCAGTTGAACATGTTTACTAACGAAGGCCCCAATTCAATCAATGACAGATAAAGGAAATTGCACTACAGGTTAAGTCTTTATGTTGTACTAATAGTGTTAACCACAAAAAGACACACCCCACAAGTTGTTCTTCTCAAGGACAAAACCAAACCTTTCTTTGAAATACATTCTGAGTGAAACTGCAGTTTTCCTTTATCTGCAATTGATTGAATTGGGGCCTGAGACCCACGCTGGATCACAATGTGGCTCTAGAGCCCCTGAGTTGTTATTACAGAACACAAACACTCCACTGCCGCTGAACACACACAACATCACAATGATCGAGACCAGGAGAAAGTCGTTAACTAGATATTGATCAGTGAGATGTTCAAATGATGTATGTGCGTTCACCGGCATCAACTCTCTCCTGTCCTGATTTTAAGAAGAATGGATTTCTATGAGTTGTTTCTCATAGAAATCGAAACTCCATTTCAGCTCCACTAAGTCCATCTCACTTGTGGTTCTCCGCTACACATCTTTGCTCTTTCAATCACGCCAGCGCTACTCTTATCAGCTCTTGAGGGAAATTCAAACGTCAGCTGTGCGGTGGTGTAGAAAAGCTTACACCTACCTCCCTTTGATGGCACTGATACATATCTCAGATTCATATTGTCTGTGTGACTTAAAGCTCCTATTTGAAAGGTTATAATGGAAAGATTAATTTTGTTGGTGGATTATTGAATGTGCACTTATTTTAGATTTCAAGATGCTTCACCACCTTCACATATTGAATATACAATATATTCCTTTAATATAACTACAGTTGCCAATCTGCTTCAGTATCACAATCTTTATTGTTATTTCTTTCTCAGCTAATTGGAGGTGGAACCAATGTCTCACTCACTATGACTCTCAATGCCTTTATTCCAGGTATGAAGGAGAAAGTGAACAATTCACCCTCAAGCTTTCCTAGACTCTCTGCATCCAACCAGCAGTCATCCCCCACCTCTCCATCCTCAATCTCCCTGTCCACCTCCGAGCTTTCCCGCCCCTCCTCCGCCAACAACTCTGCCCCCGAGGAGCCCTCTGACTGGGATATGTCTGCTGCAGCTGCACCCTCCCCCTCCAGGCTGCTGGGGCCCAACAAGGCCAGAGGGCAGCAGCCTCACCACCATAGCCAGAGGAGAGCCAACAGCCCCAACAACAACACCCTCCCCAAGAAAAGTGATTCCATCACCTCCCACAGCGACAAGCATGCTAACCCCAAGAGATCCACCGAAGTCCAGGCTGAAACCAAGGAGCGCTCCCAGAGCCCCAGGAAGACCGACAGAGTAGACCGAGACAACAAGGCAGGGAGTGCTGAACACAAGAATGGCTCAGTGGAGGGAGACCTGAGCAGCGAGAGGAAGGCCCATGGCCAGAGAGAGGGCCGGAAGGGTCGAGAGTGCCGCTCTTCCAGCCCCAGGAAGATGACCTCAAAGAGGGATCCGGAGGCAGCAGTCTCCAGGCAGCCCTCGAAGGGCCAGGAGGGTCAGAGGCACTCTAGGGGGCAGCATCCCATCTCCGACCCTGCCCCTGGTAAGGGCACTCTGGGGAGAGAAAGGAGATACAAGGAGGAGGACCCCTCTCACAGACAAGAGAGGGAGACGAGAACCAGCGAGCGCCGCAGGAAGGACACATGGGTGGAGCGAGAGGCAGAGCCTCTTAGATCCCAGACACAGAAGGAGAAGACAGGGCCGGACTCAGAGGGCGGAACCCTGAATCGAAGAGAGTGGAGTCAGAGAGAGGGCAAACACAGAGCGGCAGCGGAGGAAGAGAATCAGAGGGACACCCTGGATAGCACCAGTAGTGCTGCTAGCCAGGACTCCACATGCAACAGGAACCCCAGCAGCAAGAAGCAGGCCACCATCACCCCAGGGCCTTGGAAGGTCCCTAGTTCAGCCAAAATCCACTCTCATGTGGAGGGAAACTGATGGATCGTAGACTGACTAACCTGTCCAATACAGATACATACACAGCTTCTACAGTTCTGCTCATTTGCAGCATGATGACATTTAGAATGGACCAATGAGGATTGAGAAGATTTAGGCTATTTTGCATCACTGTGTTACTCCATATCATCACATTGCCTCTTATTGCATATCAGTGCTTCTTTTCACAGTTTGCTTCAGCCAACCTTCCTACAGGCTGTTTTAATGTCCAGAGTTCAGTCAGTTTGTGGCTCAGATGCAGATGCAGAGCCTGTTGATCTGGAGGATGTGAAGTCCAATCTGTTTTGTGCCAATCAGACTCCAACCTGCTGTGAGGAAGTTGGTCCATGTCATGTGATGTATCGTCCTTTCTGTGATGTGAAACTCTTTTGTGGTTGAATGAAAGGAGATGCTTCCTCTCTGATGCTGGCTTTGATGAAGGATGTTGATGTTTGTCACTACTGTATGAAGGTTTTAAAGACAGACTCTTATCCAGGCAATCACTCAGCATGTTCTGTTCCTGGTGGCTGGTGGGATTGATCCACTGCTATGTACCTGATGGATGTATAAAGAGGTGAGGGTGATTTCTCCTCACGTCACTGGGAGATCAGGGGGGTTTGGGTTTTCAATCATTTTCTGTCCATATCTACAAATCCAGTCCAGACATGTTAACTGGTGTGTAGGCTACATGCTCTGTGCAGACTCGGAATCACTGTTGTCATCAGCTTTGCAGTGGATTTTAGATCATTACGGAAAAGCGTTATATGTATATCTATGTGAAGACCAGACACTTGTGGTTAGGTATATTGTTTACTACTACACCCGTGTGTTTATTATGAAGCATATTGTAATTTATTGAGATTAAATGACAAAGAATAAGTATATATGTGTCCATACTGAGCCATTCCATATTTTGATGTACTGACCACAGGAGGTTGGTGGCACCTTAATTGGGGAGAACGGGCTCATGGTAATGACTGGAGTGGTATCAGTGGAATTTTTGTTTGATGTCATTCCATTAAGCCGTTCCGGACATTATTATGAGCCGTTCTAGTGGTTAGAGACATCACCACTGAACATGTTCATTTGCTTTATTGCAGGAGAACCTTCCTTTCCTCAAACTTGTAGTGTATTTCAGGTTTAAAAAGACTTCTGACACTTTCAAATTTCAGTCTTGATTTTCCCTTACGAAAAATGTATCAACCCCTACAAAAGTGAACATGAATTATAATCCACATAATAATTCACATTTCCTGTTCCTGCAGGATTATTTTCCTACTGTAGCAAACTGGCTCAAGTTAAGATCTTACATCTGTACTTCAATTATTGCTCATCACTACTGTGTTTTAGTGTACATTACATTCACGTCACTGTATCAATAACTGTGCCCCCATGTTGGATGAGCCATGTCAATCACTTATGATAATTCTATCCCATATTAGTCTATGATCCGTATACATTGTATTTCTATCCATTCACAGCCCTTTCACATCCTTAATCTGTAATGTTGTTTATTGTAAGCAGCCATTTTAGATCCTCTGGTAAAATGTGTTTACTACAAGCTGACAGGTGTGTATTTTAGACAGTGCTGTAGCTTTGACTGTACGTTATCTAATATGTGTATGATTTAGCCAGGTGTTTTCTAATCTAAATGTGGGGGTAAATTAGTAGTATTGGCAGATTGAGGTTAAAAAGTGAGACCTTTGCATTTTTATGACACCACAACGTCTTCTTCCAACGTGCACATCAAAATGTGCTTTTCATTTTACACCAGTCCAAGATGTTAATATTAAATACATCTAAAAACTACAGTAATACCAAACATATCCTGATATATTCTGGCACACATCAGACCAAGGTTTCCCAAACTCAGCCCTGGGTGCACATTTAGTTTTTTGCCCTACCACTACACAGCTGATTGAAATAGCCAACTCATCATCAAGCTTTGATTATCTGAATCAGCTTTTGTAGTGCTGGGGCAAAAACCAAAATGTGCACCCAGGGAAGAGTTTGGAAAACTATGCTTTGGATCAGTGGTTCCCGAACAGTGGTGCGCGGAACTCCCTAGGGGAGGGCTCCCGAGTGGCGCAGCAGTCTAAGGCACTGCATCTAGAGGCATCACTACAGACCCTGGTTCGATTCCAGGCTGTACCGGTTGTGATTGTGCGCCACCCTATGGGACTCCTAATTGGCCAAGCATAGTCCGATTTAGGGTTTGGCCGGGGTAGGCCATCATTGTAAATAAGATTTTGTTCTTAACTGACTTGCCTAGTTAAGTAAAGGTTCAATAAAATTTAAAAAATGTCAAACTCAGTCCGGCTTTAAACTTACTCTTGAAAGTTGTAATAGTAGAATGCACGAGGTGCAATTTTGAAATTGACAGTTTCTCTTGTCATGTTAGAGGTATGTATAACTTGTCAGAAATGTCCAGATCAACTAGCCCATGTCAGCTACCGTTTTTTTATTACATTTTTTAGCCCATAGATTTTGTTGTAATATTTGTGTCACTCAAATAACATTAAACATGGCAAAATATATAGAATCGCAAGAAAATTAACTTTAAAACTGCAAAATGTTCTTTGCACCCTAAACATTTGTTTGTAGAATTGCAGGAAATAAGCTTTAAGCCTGAGCAATTCTCTTCACCAACAAGAGGGGTATGAACAGTGCTTGTGCCCATAAAAATAGACGTGGCACGTGAATGCGCAAGGGGGGGGGGCACGGGATGTTCCCCAATGCTGGAAGGGGGCGCTGAGTGAAAAAGTTTGTGAAACCCTGCTTTAGACTATAGTGCCCTCTTCTGGAGGAACGGAAATAAAGGAATTCCATGCGACAATCCCTGAAATCTACATTTAAATGTTAGACATTTTGGTAGACATTTTAATCCAGAACGATTTACAGGAGCAATTAGGGTTACATGCCTTGCTCAAGGGCTCTTCGGACAATGTTTGACCCAGTCAGCCCAGGATTCGAACCAGCAACTGTTTTGGTTTCTGGCCCAACTGTCCTAACCGCTAGGCTACCTGCCGCCCCTAATCTGTGTCACGATTTTACAAAATGGCAGAAGTTTACACGATGATAACCTAGTCTGTTTGAGGGCATCGTTATGTGGCAGCTTTGAAAATGATCTGCCAAAACCTTACATTATGGTGTGTCCAGCTTCAAGTCTTCTCTTTCAATCTACCTTTTAAATCTTGTGATAAAATCTTAGACAAGTTTAAGGATGATGATTTACTCTTCACCGTTATGTGTAGTTTCCCTTGTACCCCCCATCATTCATGTCATGTGTCTGTATATAATAATGTGGCCTTGCATTGCTTCAACAGAAAACAGCCTTTTGGTCTTTACATTCTGTGGTAGTTGTAAATGTTTATACATTGTACAGCACCTGTATAAATACATGCCTTCATTCAGGAAAAACAACTGTAAATCGCTCCGTTATTTTTTTTAAGTAATTGAGAAGAAAATGATATAAAGTGGTGAGAGGAAATAATCTGGTCATGGCATTCTGTTCATGCACTGATAAATAAAGTTTTACTGAATAAACCTATTCCATTGTGTGAAGCCTACAGTCATTGGTGTAAAGTGGGTTTTATCGGAGAGGAAGAGGCAATGCAAGAAGGTTTACTCCGCCCAAAATCTGGAATGTTTTGAATGGTTTAACCACTAACCCCTAGGTTTTGTATGGCTTAACTACTACCTAAATGTACGTGAGAAACACTCTTTTCACCCCACTTCGATTCCGAACTAAGTTACTTTTTCGTAACAGGTTCCGAGAATTAACATAGCAGGTTAGAAGACTTACGTTAATGTTAGGAAAAAGGTTAGGGTTAGCGAAAATCACTTTGTATCGTTTCACCTTGTAAGTGTTTCCCATATTTATACAGAAAAAATATATAAACGCAACAATTTCAAAGATTTTACTGAGTTCAAAATCAGATCCGTTACAGTTCATATATGGAAATCAGTCAATTTAAATAAATTCATTAGGCCCTAATCTATGAATGTCACATGACTAGGAACACAGATATGCATCTGTTGGTCACAGATAACTTGTTTTTTAAAGTGGCGTGGATCATAAAACCAGTCAGTATCTGCTGTGACCACCATTTGCCTCATGCAGCACAACACATCTCCTTTGCATAGAGTTGATCAGGCTGAGTGTGGCCTGTTGAATGTTGTCCCACTTCTGTTCAATGCCTGTGCGAAATTGCTGGATATTGGCGGGAACTAAAACACCCTGTTGTACGTGGTGATCCAGAGATTCCAAAACATGCTCAATGGGTGACATGTCTGGTGAGTATGAAGGCCATGGAAGAACTGGGACATTTTCAGGAATTGTGTAGAGATCCTTTCGACATGGGGCTGTGCATTATCATGCTGAAACGAGGTGATGGCGGCGGATGAATGGCACGACAATGGGCCTCAGGATCTCATCACGGTATCTCTGTTCACGTTTTAAATAGATGGGATAGTTTGTCAGAATTTATTTTTACGTAGCAGTTTTGGATAATTTACGGAGCACGGGTATGCCAACTTTTATTTTTACTGCTCTAATTACATTGGTAACCAGTTTATAATAGCAATAAGGCACCTTATTGGGGGGGGCTGTATCCAGGCACACGCTTACCACGTGTTGCTGTATCCAGGCACAAGCTTACCAGGTCCTGTATGGTGTTGTGAGTTCGATTCCTGGTATCACCCATATATAAAATGTATGCACCTATGACTGTAATAAAATAATTGGATGAAAGAGCTTGCTAAATGCCATATTGCTGTTATTATTGTATTATAAAACCAAAGGTGCAAAGAAGGACCCGCAACGTCCTCTATCGCTCCGAGAGTCGCTCAGTTTACCATTACGTCAGCTGTAAAAGTGAGTTTCTCTAAAACACGAACTTCAACTCCCAGACAGCCATGCAACTAACTACAATACTGAGAGTGCGCATGAGCTGCCCATAAACCCGAACGGGTGAAAAACTACAAATACAATATCACTGAGCGCTTAAAAGAACTACAAGTTCCCATCGAGTTGCGCAGAATGAATTTCTAGCCCTTTAAATGTACGTGCAAAATGGCTGCGCAGGTCGACTTTGTCCGTATTAAAGTAGAAAATAAGTTAAGGGACGGTCTTGATAAATTTGCCAAAGAAAAGAAGAAGAGGGAACTGTCACCGTCCGCAGATAAACGGCAGCGTTCATCCGAGGAGGCAAAGAAAGTAAAGCTCCATCATCATCGGCACCACCATGACCCACAACATATTGAACAGCAGCAGAATGGCCAACCACAACCACGCAACTCCAGTGCCGAAAAACCTACCCTACAACGACACCAGCAGCAGCATCAGCACCACAACACCAACGATGCAAAGAAGGACTCGCACCTGCAGCCTACTCTGCCTGCGCGGTAGGTGGTACGCACAGCAGTCAAGTTGGACAGGAAGAAAGCACTTCCCCCGGTTCTGCTGCCTGGACTGTTCAATTTCACGCCCCTCAAAGTAGCCGAGCCCAAGGACAAAATACAGGAGAGCAAGGAAAAGCACAGGGAGAAAGAGCTCAAACTCAAACCTAAGAAGGAAAACACAGAGGCTAACGTAAAACATGGAGTAGTCCTATATAAGAAAAAGAAAGGTAGGTTATTCTTCATTCTATTCCATTATATTAGAATGTTACCACTCTTAATGCTTGAATCTTATGCAAAGTTACAATTAAGTCAGACAAACCTATGTTTGTTTACATACGCAAAATAATCAGCCAGATGATGCACATGCAAGTTCCATGAACTTTATTTTTATTTATATATATATATATATATATATATATATATATGTATATTTATATATATTTTTTTTATAAATGTGTATTTATTTTTCAATTGCCTGCCTTCTCAGACTCTATGGCACACCCACTGTTGTTAGGCCTACTTTTGTTGCAGAGAAGAAACTATGTAGCGAACGATTGATCGTTTTGCAATACTCCTAGTTGTCAACCCTGTTACCATCATAGCCTCCTGGCACCTAATCATCCCCAGCTTCCAATCGGCTCTCCAGGTCGTTGCTCTAACTGAGAATGTGTTCAGTCAACTTGCTTGGTAAAATAAAGAAGTGAACCAATTGCAATATGGGTATTGACAAATGATGTGCATGGCTCTGTCTCCAGAGCCCCATCATGATGAGAACAGCAAGACTCAGTCGCTGGAGGAGTACCTGTTGAGGAAGAAGAAAAAGAAGCGAAGGCACCGTGAGGATGAGCGTGGGAAGACGATCCGCACGTACAACAAGGAGGTCCAGACCATGTGTGGCGGTCTGACTGACCACAGTCCTTCAGCCCGCCTTGGCCCCGTGAAGGAGGGGAAACACTGCCAGCCTGGTACAGGCGCCAACAACAACCACCTCCCCTTCCTCTCCCCCCAAGACCACTTCATCCGCAGCTCGTCTCTGCAGACAGGCACTGTCTACGGACGCTTCATCCACGAGGAGCGCCAGGCCAACGGCGGGGCGTCGGTCCTGCACGCCTACGCTGATGAGCTATCCTCTCTACGGCCGGGGGAGATGGAGCACTTCGCCCAGGAGTTCCTAGAGCTGGCCTTTGCTGAGAGCCCCAGAGGGGCAGCCCGCTACGCCCTGACTGTGGTGCACAGGGCTGCTGCCTTCCTACCTGACTTCCTGGACTACTTTGCCTTCAACTTCCCCTCCACGCCGGTCAAGATGGAGATCCTGGGGAAGAAGGATATAGAGACCACTACTATCGCTAACTTCCACTCTCAGGTACAGCAATACAACATCATGGAACTGGCCTGTCACTGTCCTTCTGATGTTGCCTGTGTTAGCCAGTTGCCTGTGTTACATTTCATATTAAGACTGGGAATTTCCAGGGACCTCACAATACAATATTATCACAATACTTACACTGGAATACCATACACCCCCGCAAGGTGGGGGCCCCATGAGCTCTGGGGGCACATAATCTCTGAGGGCCCATGCGCCTGTCATCGATGTCTATTTTAAAACATTGAATAAATCATTTTGACAGTAACCCTCTAAAAAGTCATTTGTAAATCTTTTTAATATATATATGTTCTAGGAAGCAAAGTGTTTGTTTCTTGGGCTTCAGGACAGTGACTAAAAAAGAAACTGATTGAAAGTATGAGGGGATATCCGTGAACAAATGCCATCCGTGGTCAAGGCTGCGACGGCGCCAGTGCAATGAGTGGAGCTTACTCAGATGCTCAAATGCTCATATCAGACCGAGAGCCTGATGCTTCTTAGTTAGTTCTTTATGAGTTTTAGTTTAGAAAACGATCTCTCCGTGGAAGCGACAGTTACAGGGATGGTAAAAACAGCTCGATTGCAGTAGCAACCTCAGGGAAACTGGGAAACCACAGGGAAACTGGGCAACCTCAGGGAAACTGGGCAACCTCAGGGAAACTGGGAAACCACAGGGAAACTGGGCAACCTCAGGGAAACTGGGCAACCTCAGGGAAACTGGGAAACCTCAGGGAAACTGGGCAACCTCAGGGAAACTGGGGAACCTCAGGGAAACTGGGGAACCTCAGGGAAACTGGGAAACCTCAGGGAAACTGGGAAACCTCAGGGAAACTGGGCAACCTCAAGGAAACTGGGAAACCACAGGGAAACTGGGAAACCTCAGGGAAACTGGGCAGAAGGGAGTTGTGCTTCAAATACAGCAGTTCTGTAGCATCTTTAATTGAGCCTCTCATTTTCCTTAATTGCCGGCCTCAACATGTTACAGAAAAATATGAGCTGAGGACAGGTCGTCTGGATACTGGAGAGCAAATACAGTGACAGATGCAAATAGATGACCGTCTTTAGCTGACAACAATTCTTGAGGGCTTGAACAAAAATACCTGTTTGTGATTTCGTTCAAATCAACAACAAAAAAATATATATATATATTTTTTAAAATGTATCCCTTTATCTCCCCAATTTCGTGGTATCCAATTGTTAGTAGCTACTATCTTGTCTCATCGCTACAACTCCCGTACGGGCTCGGGAGAGACGAAGGTTGAAAGTCATGCGTCCCACGATACACAACCCAACCAAGCCGCACTGCTTTTTAACACAGCGCGCATCCAACCCGGAAGCCAGCCGCACCAATGTGTCGGAGGAAACTACATGCACCTGGCAACCTTAGCGTGCACTGCGCCCGGCCCGCCACAGGAGTCGCTGGTGCACGATGAGACAAGGATATCCCTACCGGCCAAACCCTCCCTAACCCGGACGACGCTGGGCCAAGTGTGCGTCGCCCCACGGACCTCCCGGTCGTGGCCGGTTACGACAGAGCCTGGGCGTGAACCCAGAGGCTCTGGTGGCACAGCTGGCGCTGCAGTACAGCAGCCTTAACCACTGCGCCTCCCGGGAGGCCCCGTTCAAATCAAATTGGATTGGTCACATACACATATTTAACAGATGTTTTTGCGGGTGTAGTGAAAAGCTTGTGTTCCTAGCTCCAACAGTGCAGTAATATCTAACAATACACAACAAGACGCACAAATCTAAAAGTAAATGAATGGAATTAAGAAATATATAAATATTAGGACGAGCAATGTTAGTCTAGTGTGTGTGTGTGTGTGTGTGTATATGGGATGGGATGGGATGTAAAAACATTATGGACAGTATGTTGGTACACTAAATATTCTGTAGAATGGGCTCCCGAGTCGCGCAGCGGTCCCAGTGCTTGAGATGTCACTATAGACACCCTGATTTGAATCCAGGCTGTACCACAACCGGCCATGATTGGGAGTCCCATAGGGCGTCGCACAATTGGCCCAGCATCGTCCGGGTTGGGCTAGCTTCGGCAGTCATTGTAAATAAGTATTTGTTCTTAACTCACTTGCCAAGATAAATTAAGGTTAAATAAATTTGTGCTTTCAGTTTTGCGTGAATGCTGCCATCTATCCACGGTTTTTGTTTGGGTATGTTTTTATGGTAACAGTGGGAACAACATCCCATACAGTGCATTCTGAAAGTATTCAGACCCATTGACTTTTTCCACATTTTGTTAAGTTATAGCCTTATTCTCAAATTGATTAAAACAATTATAATTTGATCCTCATTAGTCTACACACTACTCCATAATGAGAAAGCAAAAACAGGTTTTAATAAATGTTTGCTAATTTATTACAATTAAGAAACCGATACCTTATTTACATACAGTTGAAGTCGGAAGGTTACATACACTTAGGTTGGAGTCATTAAAACTCGTTTTTCAACCACTCCACACATTTCTTGTTAACAAACTATCATTTTGGCAAGTCGGTTAGGACATCTACTTTGTGCATGACATAAGTATTTTTTCCAACAATTGTTTACAGACAGATTATTTAACTTATAATTCA
Organism: Oncorhynchus tshawytscha; assembly: GCF_018296145.1. Classification (NCBI taxonomy): domain Eukaryota; kingdom Metazoa; phylum Chordata; class Actinopteri; order Salmoniformes; family Salmonidae; genus Oncorhynchus; species Oncorhynchus tshawytscha. The sequence continues at coordinate 70,987,221 of NC_056444.1, read as the reverse complement.
CTGTATCACAATTCCAGTGGGTCAGAAGTTTACATACACTAAGTTGACTGTGCCTTTAAACAGATTGGAAAATTCCAGAAAATGATGTCATGGCTTTAGAAGCTTCTGATAGGTTCATTGACATTATTTGAGTCAATTGGAGGTGTACCTGTGGATGTATTTCAAGGCCTACCTTCAAGCTCAGTGCCTCTTTGCTTGACATCATGGGAAAATTGAAAGGAATCAGCCAAGACCTCAGAAAAGAAATTGTAGACCTCCACAAGTCTGGTTCATCCTTGGGAGCAATTTCCAAATTCCTGAAGGTACCATGTTTATCTGTACAAACAATAGTACGCAAGTATAAACACCATGGGACCACGCAACCGTCATACCGCTCAGGAAGGAGATGCGTTCTGTCTCCTAGAGATGAACGTACTTTGGTGCGAAAAGTGCAAATCAATCCCAGAACAACAGCAAAGGACCTTGTGAAGATGCTGGAGGAAACAGGTACAAAAGTATCTATATCCACAATAAAACAAGTCCTATATCGACATAACCTGAAAGGCCACTCAGCAAGGAAGAAGCCACTGCTCCAAAACCACCATAAAAAAGCCAGATTACGGTTTGCAACTGCACATGGGGACAAAGATCGTACTTTGTACTCTGGTCTAATGAAACAAAAATAGAACTGTTTGGCCATAATGACCATCGTTATGTTTGGTGGAAAAAGGGGGAGGCTTGCAAGCCGAAGAACACCATCCCAATCGTGAAGCACAGGGGCGGCAGCATCATGTTATGGGGGTGCTATGCTGCAGGAGGGACTGGTGCACTTCACAAAATAGATGGCATCATGGGAAGGAAAATTATGTGGATATATTGAAGCAACATCTCAAGACATCAGTCAGGAAGTTAAAGCTTGGTCGTAAATGGGTCTTCCAAATGGACAAAGACCCCAAGCATACTTCCAAAGTTGTGGCAAAAAGTCGTTGTCCTTTTGGAAGGTGAACCTTCCCCCAAGTCTGAGGTCCTGAGCGCTCTGGAGCATGTTTTCATCATGGACCTCTCTTTACTTTGCTCCTTTCATCTTTTTCTCACTGCTGACTAGTCTTCCAGTCCCTGCCGCTGAAAAACATTCCCACAACATGATGCTGCCATCACCATGCTTCACTATAGGTGTGGTATTGGTCAGGTGATGAGCAGTGTCTGGTTTCCTCCAGACGTGATGCTTTGCGTCCAGGATAAAGAGTTCAGTCTTGTTTCTCATGGTCTGATAGTCCTTTAGGTGCCTTTTGCAAACTCAAAGTGGGCTGTCATGTGCCTTTTACTGAGGAGTGGCTTCCGTCTGGCCACTCTACCATAAAGGCCTGATTGGTGGAGTGCTGCAGAGATTGTTGTCCTTCTGGAAGATTCTCCCATCTCCACAGAGGAACTCTAGAGCTCTGACAGAGCTCCAATCGGGTTCTTGGTCACCTTCCTGAACAAGGCCCTTCTCCACCGATTGCTCAGATTGGCCGGTGGCCAGCTCTAGTAAGAGTCTTGGTGGTTCCAAACTTCTTCCATTTAAGAATGATGGAGGCCACTGTGTTCTTGGGGACCTTCAATGCTGCAGAATTGCTTTGGTACCCTTCCCCCGATCTGTGCCTCGACACAATCCTGTCTCGGAGCTCTAAGGACAATTCTTTCGACCTCATGGCTTGGTTTTTGCTCTGACATGCACTGTCAACTGTGGGACCTTATATAGACAGATGTGTGCCTTTCCAAATCATGTCCAATCAATTGAATTTACCACAGGTGGACTCCAGTCAAGTCGTAGAAACATCTTGTTTTTTATTTTTAATACATTTGCAAAAATGTTTTTAAAAAGCAGTTTTCGCCTTGACATTATGGGGTGTTGTGTTTAGATTCAGGTGGAAAAAATTTATTGAATCCATTTTAGAATAAGGCTGTAACTTAAAGGTGAAGGGGTCTGAATACTTTCCAAATGCACTGTATTTCTGCTTCAGAAGGACAAGAGAGCCATGGGAAATTAGTTTTGAGCATTCATGGAAATAAAAGTGCTGAAAATAAATTGTTTCCATATATCAAAAGAAGATGAAGAACAAGCTATGAGGGAAAAAAATCTGGAGTTTTGGTGCAAGTACAGCCGACTAGCACCAAAATAATATGGCCATAATGTCAAAAAGAATATCCCAAAATGTAACTATCAATGTTTCCCCCGTCACATAAATATGCTGGCAGACCAACCGTGGTCCTGGAGAGTTACAGGCTGTGGAGGGTTTGTTCCATCCCATCGTCAAGACCTCAACCAGCCTGATCAAGTGATTGACTGTGAATCAGGTGTTATAGCTTTGTTTGGGTTATAGCTGTGTATCCACCAGTACTTATCTTAGACAAAGTTATGAATGAGCTCAACAGCCAGTCTGTTAGCCATCCAATAGTTATTTAATTCCAAAGTACACCAATGTTAAGTCTATAGCTGAACTTCTGCCAAGTTCTCCCTGTTGCTCTGCTCCCTACAGGCCTAATAGAGTGGCTCTAGACTTGTTCCATGACGTTTTACGGTTGTGTTTGACCAGACCAATGGATTCTCATAGGGCTGACACTACCACACACACAGTTTATACAGTGCTCTGTGCAGTTTACACAGACAATTAGCCAATTAGTTTAATGCAGCATTTCCACTGCAATATCCAAGTGCTACTAATGGGTTGAGGGGAGGAAAATGAATGCAAGGCACTGCTTGATTATGTTGCACTAACTAACTAACTAGGGTTAGCTAAATGTTGGAAAGCCTTGGACAGCTCCATGCGCACCAAACCATCCACCTGGGTCAGTTTTAGTCCAATATCATAATGATATATTAAAGCCTGAAGCAAATGCACATTGTGATTGCATTAATTTCAGATTGAGCCAAATCAACATTACCTCTCCAACTGTGTGCTGACTGTAGGTGGGTCGGACCAGGCTGGCCCCATGAAACGGATCAGTCTGGTCTGACCTCTGACCTCTCTCCCTGTCCTGTAGGTGGGGCGGACCTACTGCTCGGGGACTTACCGGTCCGGTCCCATGAGGCAGATCAGTCTGGTCTGACCTCTGACCTCTCTCCCTGTCCTGTAGGTGGGGCGGACCTACTGCTCGGGGACGTACCGGGCCGGTCCCATGAGGCAGATCAGTCTGGTGGGAGCCATGGCAGAGGAGGTGGGGGACTACTTCCCTGAGTTCTTGGACATGCTGGAGGAGTCCCCCTTTCTGAAGGTCAGAGGATGAGAGAATGGATGGAGAGACATACATCTCATATGCATACGTTGATACTGTACTCTATATCATCGACTGCATCCTTATGTAATACATGTATCACTAGCCACTTTAACTATGCCACTTGGTTTACATACTTATCTCATATGTATATACTGTACTCGATATCATCTACTGTATCTTGCCTATGCTGCTCTGTACCATCACTCATTCATATATCCTTATGTACATATTCTTTATCCCCTTACACTGTGTATGACAGTAGTTTTTTTTTGGAATTGTTAGTTAGATTACTTGCTCGTTATTACTGCATTGTCGGAACTAGAAGCACAAGCATTTCGCTACACTCGCATTAACATCTGCTAACCATGTGTATGTGACAAATAAAATTTGATTTGATTTGATTTGGATGTTGGTGCTTGGAATTTATCAAATGATTAATACAAAACAACCTTCTTTCTATTTATTCTTACTAGCCTCCTGGCCATAGTTTTACAACTGAAATGTAGGTCTATGGTTTATGTGTAGGCCTATAGCTATGGTTGGTTTATGTGTAGGCCTATAGCTATGGTTGGTTTATGTGTAGGCCTATAGCTATGGTTGGTTTATGTGTAGGCCTATAGCTATGGTTGGTTTATGTGTAGGCCTATAGCTATGGTTGGTTTATGTGTAGGCCTATAGCTATGGTTGGTTTATGGTTGGTTTATGTGTAGGCCTATAGCTATGGTTGGTTTATGTGTAGGCCTATAGCTATGGTTGGTTTATGTGTAGGCCTATAGCTATGGTGGTTTATGTGTAGGCCTATAGCTATGGTTGTTTATGTGTAGGCCTATAGCTAGGGTTGTTTATGTGTAGGCCTATAGCTATGGTAAACTGACTGAAGTCAGACAAATGTAGTTATTGCTGATCATTTCTGTCTCAATGTAGGCCTTCAAATTTTTTTAATGAATCATTGTATATGCAGAGCATGATTGTCACTGAAATGCTGTCTGTCCAGATGACCCTACCTTGGGGCAGTCTCTCCAGCCTGAAGCTGGACTGTCGTTCCCAGAGTGATGATGGGCCCATCATGTGGGTCCGGCCGGGTGAGCAGATGGTGCCAACCGCTGACATGCCCAAGTCACCCTTCAAACGACGCAGGTAGCCGAAACATCCCAGGACTTTTATCATAGTAACACAGTAATTAATATAGTAATAACATAGGTCACACATAGTATGATACTATAAAACTAACTCATAATAAGCCTCCTTATAGGAGTATTATTTATTAGTTTGTGACAGTGTAGCTCTACTCCCTCTCTTCGCTACCCATTCCTCCTTTCCTGTTCCCACTCCTCCTCTGTCCTCACGGTCTCCCTCTATCCCTTTTCCCACTCCTCCTCTGTCCTCACTGTCTCCCTAATCCTTTCTCACTCCTCCTCTGTCCTCACGGTCTCCCTCTATCCCTTTTCCCACTCCTCCTCTGTCCTCACGGTCTCCCTCTATCCCCTTTCCCACTCCCCCTCTGTCCTCACGGTCTCCCTCCATCCCTTTCCCACTCCCCCTCTGTCCTCACGGTCTCCCTCCATCCCTTTCCCACTCCTCCTCTGTCCTCACAGTGTCCCTCCATCCCTTTCCCCTCCTCCTCTGTCCTCACTGTCTCCCTCCCATCTCTTTCCCACTCCTCCTCTGTCCTCACTGTCTCCCTCCATCCCTTTCCCACTCCTCCTCTGTCCTCACAGTCTCCCTCCCATCTCTTTCCCATTCCTCTTCTGTCCTCACTGTCTCCCTCCCATCTCTTTCCAATTCCTCCTCTGTCCTCACTGTCTCCCTCCCGTCTCTTTCCCATTACTCCTCTCTGTCCTCACTGTCTCCATCCCTCCCATCTCTTTCCCACTCCTCCTCTGTCCTCTCTGTCTCCCTCCCTCCCATCTCTTTCCCACTCCTCCTCTGTCCTCACAGTCTCCCTCCATCCCTTTTCCCACTCCTCCTCTGTCCTCACTGTCTCCCTAATCCTTTCTCACTCCTCCTCTGTCCTCACGGTCTCCCTCTATCCCTTTTCCCACTCCTCCTCTGTCCTCACGGTCTCCCTCTATCCCTTTTCCCACTCCTCCTCTGTCCTCACGGTCTCCCTCTATCCCCTTTCCCACTCCCCCTCTGTCCTCACGGTCTCCCTCCATCCCTTTCCCACTCCCCCTCTGTCCTCACGGTCTCCCTCCATCCCTTTCCCACTCCTCCTCTGTCCTCACAGTCTCCCTCCATCCCTTTCCCACTCCTCCTCTGTCCTCACAGTCTCCCTCCATCCCTTTCCCCTCCTCCTCTGTCCTCACTGTCTCCCTCCCATCTCTTTCCCACTCCTCCTCTGTCCTCACGGTCTCCCTACATCCCTTTCCCACTCCTCCTCTGTCCTCACTGTCTTCTCCCTCCCATCTCTTTCCCACTCCTCTTCTGTCCTCACTGTCTCCCTCCCATCTCTTTCCAATTCCTCCTCTGTCCTCACTGTCTCCCTCCCATCTCTTTCCCATTCCTCCTCTCTGTCCTCACTGTCTCCATCCCTCCCATCTCTTTCCCACTCCTCCTCTGTCCTCTCTGTCTCCCTCCCTCCCATCTCTTTCCCACTCCTCCTCTGTTCTCACTGTCTCCCTCCCTCCCATCTCTTTCCCATTCCTCCTCTGTCCTCACTGTCTCCCTCCCATCTCTTTACCATTCCTCCTCTGTCCTCACTGTCTCCCTCCCATCTCTTTCCCATTCCTCCTCTGTCCTCACTGTCTCCCTCCCTCCCATCTCTTTCCCATTCCTCCTCTGTCCTCACTGTCTCCCTCCCATCTCTTTCCCACTCCTCCTCTGTCCTCACTGTCTCCCTCCCATCTCTTTACCATTCCTCCTCTGTCCTCACTGTCTCCCTCCCATATTTTTCCCATTCCTCCTCTGTCCTCACTGTCTCCTCCCTCCCGTCTCTTTCCCATTCCTCGTCTGTCCTCACTGTCTCCCTCCCTCCCGTCTCTTTCCCACTCCTCCTCTGTCCTCACTGTCTCCCTCCCTCCCTTCTTTTCCCATTCCTCCTCTGTCCTCACTGTCTCCTCCCTCCCATCTCTTTCCCATTCCTCCTCTGTCCTCACTGTCTCCCTCCCTCCCATCTCTTTCCCACTCCTCCTCTGTCCTCACTGTCTCCCTCCCTCCCTTATCTTTCCCAATTCCTCCTCTGTCCTCACTGTCTCCCTCCCCATCTCTTTCCCAATCCTCCTCTGTCCTCACTGTCTCCCTCCCTCCCATCTCTTTCCCATTCCTCTGTCCTCACTGTCTCCCTCCCTCCCATCTCTTTCCCATCCTCCTCTGTCCTCACTGTCTCCCTCCCTCCCATCTCTTTCCCAGCTCCTCCTCTGTCCTCACTGTCTCCCTCCCATCTCATTCCCATTCCTCTGTCCTCACTGTCTCCCTCCTCCCATCTCTTTCCCATTCCTCCTCTGTCCTCACTGTCTCCCTCCCATCTCTTTCCAGCTCCTCCTCTGTCCTCACTGTCTCCCTCCCATCTCTTTCCAGCTCCTCCTCTGTCCTTACTGTCTCCCTCCCATCTCTTTCCCACTCCTCCTCTGTCCTCACTGTCTCTCTCCGTCTCTTTCCCACTCCTCGTCTGTCCTCACTGTCTCCCTCCCGTCTCTTTCCCACTCCTCCTCTGTCCTCACTGTCTCCCTCCCATATTTTTCCCACTCCTCCTTTGTCCTCACTGTCTCCTCCCTCCCATCTCTTTCCCATTCCTCCTCTGTCCTCACTGTCTCCCTCCCTCCCGTCTCTTTCCCACTCCTCCTCTGTCCTCACTGTCTCCCTCCCTCCCGTCTCTTTCCCATTCCTCGTCTGTCCTCACTGTCTCCCTCCCATCTCTTTCCCACTCCTCCTCTGTCCTCACTGTCTCCCTCCCGTCTCTTTCCCACTCCTCTGTCCTCACTGTCTCCCTCCCTCCCATCTCTTTCCCACTCCTCCTCTGTCCTCACTGTCTCCCTCCCATCTCTTTCCAGCTCCTCCTCTGTCCTCACTGTCTCCCTCCCATCTCTTTCCAGCTCCTCCTCTGTCCTTACTGTCTCCCTCCCATCTCTTTCCCACTCCTCCTCTGTCCTCACTGTCTCCCTCCCTCGAATCTCTTTCCCACTCCTCCTCTGTCCTCACTGTCTCCCTCCCTCCCATCTCTTTCCCACTCCTCCTCTGTCCTCACTGTCTCCCTCCCTCCCATCTCTTTCCCTCCTCCTCTCTGTCCTCACTGTCTCCCTCCCTCCCATCTCTTTCCCACTCCTCCTCTGTCCTCACTGTCTCCCTCCCTCCCATCTCTTTCCCACTCCTCCTCTGTCCTCACTGTCACCATCCCATCTCTTTCTCACTCCTCCTCTGTCCTCATTGTCTCCCTCCCATCTCTTTCCCACTCCTCCTCTGTCCTCACTGTCTCCCTCCCATCTCTTTCCCACTCCTCCTCTGTCCCCACTGTCTCCCTCCCATCTCTTTCCCACTCCTCCTCTGTCCTCACTGTCTCCCTCCCTCCCATCTCTTTCCCACTCCTCCTCTGTCTTTACTGTCTCCCTCCCTCCCATCTCTTTCCCATTCCTCCTCTGTCCTCACTGTCTTCCTCCCATCTCTTTCCCACTCCTCCTCTGTCCTCACTGTCTCCTTCCCATCTCTTTCCCACTCCTCCTCTGTCCTCACTGTCTCCCTCCCATCTCTTTCCCACTCCTCCTCTGTCCTCACTGTCTCCCTCCCGTCTCTTTCCCACTCCTCCTCTGTCCTCACTGTCTCCCTCCCATCTCTTTCCCACTCCTCCTCTGTCCTCACTGTCTGTCTCCCTCCCGTCTCTTTCCCACTCCTCCTCTGTCCTCACTGTCTCCCTCCCTCCCGTCTTTTCCCACTCCTCCTCTGTCCTCACTGTCTCCCTCCCTCCCGTCTCTTTCCCACTCCTCCTCTGTCCTCACTGTCTCCCTCCCATCTCTTTCCCACTCCTCCTCTGTCCTCACTGTCTCCCTCCCATCTCTTTCCCACTCCTCCTCTGTCCTCACTGTCTCCCTCCGTCTCTTTCCCACTCCTCCTCTGTCCTCACTGTCTCCCTCCCATCTCTTTCCCACTCCTCCTCTGTCCTCACTGTCTGTCTCCCTCCCGTCTCTTTCCCACTCCTCCTCTGTCCTCACTGTCTCCCTCCCTCCCATCTATTTCCCATTCCTCCTCTGTCCTCACTGTCTCCCTCCCATCTCTTTCCCAGTCCTCCTCTGTCCTCTCTTTCCCACTCCTCCTCTGTCCTCTCTGTCTCCCTCCCTCCCATCTTTCCCACTCCTCCTCTGTCCTCACTGTCTCCTCCCTCCCATCTCTTTCCCACTCCTCCTATGTCCTCACTGTCTCCCTCCCTCTCATCTCTTTCCCTCCTCCTCTGTCCTCACTGTCTCCTCCCTCCCATCTCTTTCCCACTCCTCCTCTATCCTCACTGTCTCCTTCCCATCTCTTCTCTTTCCCATTCCTCCTCTGTCCTCACTGTCTCCTTCCCATCTCTTTCCCACTCCTCCTCTGTCCTCACTGTCTCCCTCCCATCTCTTTCCCACTCCTCCTCTGTCCTCACTGTCTCCTTCCCATCTCTTTCCCATTCCTCCTCTGTCCTCACTGTCTCCCTCCCATCTCTTTCCCACTCCTCCTCTGTCCTCACTGTCTCCTCCCTCCCATCTCTTTCCCCTCCTCCTCTGTCCTCACTGTCTCCTTCCCATCTCTTTCCCATTCCTCCTCTGTCCTCACTGTCTCCCTCCCATCTCTTTCCCACTCCTCCTCTGTCCTCACTGTCTCCTCCCTCCCATCTCTTTCCCATTCCACCTCTGTCCTCACTGTCTCCTCCCTCCCATCTCTTTCCCACTCCTCCTCTGTCCTCACTGTCTCCCTCCCATCTCTTTCCCACTCCTCCTCTGTCCTCACTGTCTCCTCCTCCCATCTCTTACCCACTCCTCCTCTGTCCTCACTGTCTCCTTCCCATCTCTTTCCCACTCCTCCTCTGTCCTCACTGTCTCCTCCTCCCATCTCTTTCCCATTCCTCCTCTGTCCTCACTGTCTCCCTCCCATCTCTTTCCCACTCCTCCTCTGTCCTCACTGTCTCCTCCCTCCCATCTCTTACCCATTCCTCCTCTGTCCTCACTGTCTCCTTCCCATCTCTTTCCCATTCCTCCTCTGTCCTCACTGTCTCCCTCCCATCTCTTTCCCACTCCTCCTCTGTCCTCACTGTCTCCTCCCTCCGATCTCTTTCCCACTCCTCCTCTGTCCTCACTGTCTCCCTCCCATCTCTTTCCCACTCCTCCTCTGTCCTCACTGTCTCCTCCCTCCCATCTCTTTCCCATTCCTCCTCTGTCCTCACTGTCTCCTCCCTCCCATCTCTTTCCCATTCCTCCTCTGTCCTCACTGTCTCCCTCCCATCTCTTTCCCACTCCTCCTCTGTCCTCACTGTCTCCTCCCTCCCATCTCTTTCCCACTCCTCCTCTGTCCTCACTGTCTCCTTCCCATCTCTTTCCCATTCCTCCTCTGTCCTCACTGTCTCCCTCCCATCTCTTTCCCACTCCTCCTCTGTCCTCACTGTCTCCTCCTCCCATCTCTTTCCCATTCCACCTCTGTCCTCACTGTCTCCTCCCTCCCATCTCTTTCCCACTCCTCCTCTGTCCTCACTGTCTCCTCCCATCTCTTTCCCACTCCTCCTCTGTCCTCACTGTCTCCTCCCTCCCATGTCTTACCCACTCCTCCTCTGTCCTCACTGTCTCCTTCCCATCTCTTTCCCACTCCTCCTCTGTCCTCACTGTCTCCTCCCTCCCATCTCTTTCCCATTCCTCCTCTGTCCTCACTGTCTCCCTCCCATCTCTTTCCCACTCCTCCTCTGTCCTCACTGTCTCCTCCCTCCCATCTCTTACCCATTCCTCCTCTGTCCTCACTGTCTCCTTCCCATCTCTTTCCCATTCCTCCTCTGTCCTCACTGTCTCCCTCCCATCTCTTTCCCACTCCTCCTCTGTCCTCACTGTCTTCTCCCTCCCTCCCATCTCTTTCCCACTCCTCCTCTGTCCTCACTGTCTTCTCCCTCCCTCCGTCTCTTTCCCACTCCTCCTCTGTCCTCACTGTCTCCCTCCCTCCCGTCTCTTTCCCACTCCTCCTCTGTCCTCACTGTCTCCCTCCCTCCCATCTCTTTCCCATTCCTCCTCTGTCCTCACTGTCTCCCTCCCATCTCTTTCCCAGTCCTCCTCTGTCCTCTCTTTTCCCACTCCTCCTCTGTCCTCTCTGTCTCCCTCCCTCCCATCTTTCCCCTCCTCCTCTGTCCTCACTGTCTCCTCCCTCCCATCTCTTTCCCACTCCTCCTATGTCCTCACTGTCTCCCTCCCTCTCATCTCTTTCCCACTCCTCCTCTGTCCTCACTGTCTCCTCCCTCCCATCTCTTTCCCACTCCTCCTCTATCCTCACTGTCTCCTTCCCATCTCTTCTCTTTCCCATTCCTCCTCTGTCCTCACTGTCTCCTTCCCATCTCTTTCCCACTCCTCTTCTGTCCTCACTGTCTCCCTCCCATCTCTTCTCTTTCCCATTCCTCCTCTGTCCTCACTGTCTCCTTCCCATCTCTTTCCCACTCCTCTTCTGTCCTCACTGTCTCCTCCCTCTCATCTCTTTCCCACTCCTCCTCTGTCCTCACTGTCTCCCTCCCATCTCTTCTCTTTCCCACTCCTCCTCTATCCTCACTGTCTCCTTCCCATCTCTTCTCTTTCCCATTCCTCCTCTGTCCTCACTGTCTCCTTCCCATCTCTTTCCCACTCCTCCTCTATCCTCACTGTCTCCTTCCCATCTCTTCTCTTTCCCATTCCTCCTCTGTCCTCACTGTCTCCTTCCCATCTCTTTCCCACTCCTCCTCTGTCCTCACTGTCTCCCTCCCATCTCTTTCCCACTCCTCCTCTGTCCTCACTGTCTCCTCCCTCCCATCTCTTTCCCACTCCTCCTCTGTCCTCACTGTCTCCTTCCCATCTCTTTCCCATTCCTCCTCTGTCCTCACTGTCTCCCTCCCATCTCTTTCCCACTCCTCCTCTGTCCTCACTGTCTCCTCCCTCCCATCTCTTTCCCATTCCACCTCTGTCCTCACTGTCTCCTCCCTCCCATCTCTTTCCCACTCCTCCTCTGTCCTCACTGTCTCCCTCCCATCTCTTTCCCACTCCTCCTCTGTCCTCACTGTCTCCTCCCTCCCATCTCTTACCCACTCCTCCTCTGTCCTCACTGTCTCCTTCCCATCTCTTTCCCACTCCTCCTCTGTCCTCACTGTCTCCTCCCTCCCATCTCTTTCCCATTCCTCCTCTGTCCTCACTGTCTCCCTCCCATCTCTTTCCCACTCCTCCTCTGTCCTCACTGTCTCCTCCCTCCCATCTTTACCCATTCCTCCTCTGTCCTCACTGTCTCCTTCCCATCTCTTTCCCATTCCTCCTCTGTCCTCACTGTCTCCCTCCCATCTCTTTCCCACTCCTCCTCTGTCCTCACTGTCTCCTCCCTCCCATCTCTTTCCCACTCCTCCTCTGTCCTCACTGTCTCCTCCCTCCCATCTCTTTCCCCTCCTCCTCTGTCCTCACTGTCTCCTCCCTCCCATCTCTTTCCCACTCCTCCTCTGTCCTCACTGTCTCCCTCCCATCTCTTTCCCACTCCTCCTCTGTCCTCACTGTCTCCTCCCTCCCATCTCTTTCCCACTCCTCCTCTGTCCTCACTGTCTCCTCCCTCCCATCTCTTTCCCACTCCTCCTCTGTCCTCACTGTCTCCTCCCTCCCATCTCTTTCCCACTCCTCCTCTGTCCTCACTGTCTCCCTCCCATCTCTTTCCCACTCCTCCTCTGTCCTCACTGTCTCCTCCCTCCCATCTCTTTCCACTCCTCCTCTGTCCTCACTGTCTCCTCCCTCCCATCTCTTTCCCACTCCTCCTCTGTCCTCACTGTCTCCTCCCTCCCATCTCTTTCCCATTCCTCCTCTGTCCTCACTGTCTCCCTCCCATCTCTTTCCCACTCCTCCTCTGTCCTCACTGTCTCCTCCCTCCCATCTCTTACCCATTCCTCCTCTGTCCTCACTGTCACCTTCCCATCTCTTTCCCATTCCTCCTCTGTCCTCACTGTCTCCCTCCCATCTCTTTCCCACTCCTCCTCTGTCCTCACTGTCTCCTCCCTCCCATCTCTTTCCCACTCCTCCTCTGTCCTCACTGTCTCCTCCCTCCCATCTCTTTCCCACTCCTCCTCTGTCCTCACTGTCTCCTCCTCCCATCTCTTTCCCACTCCTCCTCTGTCCTCACTGTCTCCCTCCCATCTCTTTCCCACTCCTCCTCTGTCCTCACTGTCTCCTCCCTCCCATCTCTTTCCCACTCCTCCTCTGTCCTCACTGTCTCCTCCCTCCCATCTCTTTCCCACTCCTCCTATGTCCTCACTGTCTCCCTCCCTCTCATCTCTTTCCCACTCCTCCTCTGTCCTCACTGTCTCCTCCCTCCCATCTCTTTCCCACTCCTCCTCTATCCTCACTGTCTCCTTCCCATCTCTTCTCTTTCCCATTCCTCCTCTGTCCTCACTGTCTCCTTCCCATCTCTTTCCCACTCCTCTTCTGTCCTCACTGTCTCCCTCCCATCTCTTCTCTTTCCCATTCCTCCTCTGTCCTCACTGTCTCCTTCCCATCTCTTTCCCACTCCTCTTCTGTCCTCACTGTCTCCCTCCCTCTCATCTCTTTCCCCTCCTCCTCTGTCCTCACTGTCTCCTCCCATCTCTTCTCTTTCCCACTCCTCCTCTATCCTCACTGTCTCCTTCCCATCTCTTCTCTTTCCCATTCCTCCTCTGTCCTCACTGTCTCCTTCCCATCTCTTTCCCACTCCTCCTCTATCCTCACTGTCTCCTTCCCATCTCTTCTCTTTCCCATTCCTCCTCTGTCCTCACTGTCTCCTTCCCATCTCTTTCCCACTCCTCCTCTGTCCTCACTGTCTCCCTCCCATCTCTTTCCCACTCCTCCTCTGTCCTCACTGTCTCCTTCCCATCTCTTTCCCATTCCTCCTCTGTCCTCACTGTCTCCTCCCATCTCTTTCCCACTCCTCCTCTGTCCTCACTGTCTCCTCCCTCCCATCTCTTTCCCACTCCTCCTCTGTCCTCACTGTCTCCTTCCCATCTCTTTCCCATTCCTCCTCTGTCCTCACTGTCTCCCTCCCATCTCTTTCCCACTCCTCCTCTGTCCTCACTGTCTCCTCCCTCCCATCTCTTTCCCATTCCACCTCTGTCCTCACTGTCTCCTCCCTCCCATCTCTTTCCCACTCCTCCTCTGTCCTCACTGTCTCCCTCCCATCTCTTTCCCACTCCTCCTCTGTCCTCACTGTCTCCTCCTCCCATCTCTTACCCACTCCTCCTCTGTCCTCACTGTCTCCTTCCCATCTCTTTCCCACTCCTCCTCTGTCCTCACTGTCTCCTCCCTCCCATCTCTTTCCCATTCCTCCTCTGTCCTCACTGTCTCCCTCCCATCTCTTTCCCACTCCTCCTCTGTCCTCACTGTCTCCTCCCTCCCATCTCTTACCCATTCCTCCTCTGTCCTCACTGTCTCCTTCCCATCTCTTTCCCATTCCTCCTCTGTCCTCACTGTCTCCCTCCCATCTCTTTCCCACTCCTCCTCTGTCCTCACTGTCTCCTCCCTCCCATCTCTTTCCCACTCCTCCTCTGTCCTCACTGTCTCCTCCTCCCATCTCTTTCCCATCCTCCTCTGTCCTCACTGTCTCCTCCCTCCCATCTCTTTCCCCTCCTCCTCTGTCCTCACTGTCTCCCTCCCATCTCTTTCCCACTCCTCCTCTGTCCTCACTGTCTCCTCCCTCCCATCTCTTTCCCACTCCTCCTCTGTCCTCACTGTCTCCTCCTCCCATCTCTTCCCACTCCTCCTCTGTCCTCACTGTCTCCTCCCTCCCATCTCTTCCACTCCTCCTCTGTCCTCACTGTCTCCCTCCCATCTCTTTCCCACTCCTCCTCTGTCCTCACTGTCTCCTCCCTCCCATCTCTTTCCCTCCTCCTCTGTCCTCACTGTCTCCTCCCTCCCATCTCTTTCCCACTCCTCCTCTGTCCTCACTGTCTCCTCCCTCCCATCTCTTTCCCACTCCTCCTCTGTCCTCACTGTCTCCCTCCCATCTCTTTCCACTCCTCCTCTGTCCTCACTGTCTCCTCCCTCCCATCTCTTACCCATTCCTCCTCTGTCCTCACTGTCTCCTTCCCATCTCTTTCCCATTCCTCCTCTGTCCTCACTGTCTCCCTCCCATCTCTTTCCCACTCCTCCTCTGTCCTCACTGTCTCCTCCCTCCCATCTCTTTCCCACTCCTCCTCTGTCCTCACTGTCTCCTCCCTCCCATCTCTTTCCCACTCCTCCTCTGTCCTCACTGTCTCCTCCCTCCCATCTCTTTTCCCACTCCTCCTCTGTCCTCACTGTCTCCTCCCATCTCTTTCCCACTCCTCCTCTGTCCTCACTGTCTCCTCCCCTCCCATCTCTTTCCCACTCCTCCTCTGTCCTCACTGTCTCCTCCTCCCATCTCTTTCCCACTCCTCCTCTGTCCTCACTGTCTCCTCCCTCCCATCTCTTTCCCACTCCTCCTCTGTCCTCACTGTCTCCCTCCCATCTCTTTCCCACTCCTCCTCTGTCCTCACTGTCTCCTCCCTCCCATCTCTTTCCCCTCCTCCTCTGTCCTCACTGTCTCCTCCCTCCCATCTCTTTCCCACTCCTCCTCTGTCCTCACTGTCTCCTCCCTCCCATCTCTTTCCCATTCCTCCTCTGTCCTCACTGTCTCCTCCCTCCCATCTCTTTCCCACTCCTCCTCTGTCCTCACTGTCTCCTCCCTCCCATCTCTTTCCCACTCCTCCTCTGTCCTCACTGTCTCCTCCCTCCCATCTCTTTCCCACTCCTCCTCTCTTCCTCTTCTCTGCTGGTGGTTGACTCTCCCTTTCCTCTATAGGTCCATGAATGAGATAAAGAACCTTCACTACCTGCCCAGGGCCAGTGAGCCCAGAGAGGTGCTGTTTGAGGACCGAACCAGGGCTCATGCTGACCACGTGGGCCAGAGCTTTGACTGGCAGAGTACGGCAGCAGTGGGCGTGCTGAAGGCTGTGCAGTTTGGGGAATGGTGGGTTTTTACTGAAAGTAGGGCAGTTTGGGGAATGTTGAGTGTTTGGGAAGTGTTTGGTATTCATTCAGGTCTGCTTGGCTCTCAGCAGCAATGCAGTATGACTATGATGGTGAAATAATTCCAGTTTGGGATCCTTCATCCAGTGTTTCTGTTGTCATCACGGACTCCTGTTATTTGTTCAACTAATTTGTCTCTTCACCCTTGATTCCACATTGTATCAACATTTGCGTAGGTGTGAACTAACGGTCTTTGATCTACAGGAGTGCACGTCCGAGGATAACCAAAGATGTGGTGTGTTTCCACGCAGAAGACTTTAACGATGTGGTCCAGAGGCTGCAGCTGGATCTGTACGAGCCCCCTGTGTCTCAGGTAGGAACTGAGCTCTTATTGAACCTTGAATCTGTTGATTGCATCTGGTTATGCATGAACCTCCTCTATATGGGATCATAGCAGATCAGATGACTGATAGGCTTAGTCATAAACAGGATCAGACTTGAGGGGGAATGCCTTGGCGTGGATGACATAATAGGCCATTTAATGAGTCAGTTTAGAGCTTTAATTTGCAGAACCTTTATTCTGGTCCCAGAGAATGACCAATTCTGCATGATCTACTCTGGAGTTTTCTGGAATTCAGTTCAGTGTTGAAGTTACCAGGCAGGTGTGACAGGACAGACGTAGTGCTGCCGTGTGGGAATGGATCAGGTGGGCCTACCTCTAATCCTCGTCTCTCTCTGCAGTGTGTCCAGTGGGTAGACGATGCCAAGCTGAACCAGCTGAGGCGGGAGGGTATCCACTACGTGCGGGTGCAGCTGTGTGACGACGACATTTACTTCATCCCCCGTAACGTCATCCACCAGTTCAAGACTGTGTCGGCAGTCTGCAGCCTGGCCTGGCACATCCGCCTCAGACAGTACCATGACGAAAAGGACTGCGGAGAACACGCCCTACACAAGCCCAACAACCAGAGCACAACATCGGGTCAATTCTTCTCATCCTCCCCGGCCCAGCCAGATGCCAAAGTGCCCCACTGTGCCGGTCTGCAGGCACAGAGAGACAAGACTGAGGAACCAGTGTTTCAGAGGCCTACTACTCCACCTAGAGAACCCTGGCCAGCCCGTCCTCAGTCTGCCAAGTCTGCACACCTGCCCCCTCCCGTCCTGGGCATCAGCCCCTTGCCACATGCTCCCTCTGGTTCTGGTTCTAACCCCTCCACTGTAGAGCCGAGGCTTCCACAGCCCCTGGTCTGGCCTCCCCCTGGTCTGGACTACAACTCCCCGCGACCCCACCATGATGTACAGCATCACCGCCCCACTGACTTCTTCAAATGACCTTCCCTCCCCTTTACTCCTTTAACTATGTTTACTACCCTCTAAGGAAGAGCAGTTTATTTAAAGGAATGTGACTGTGTGTGCTTATGACACTTTCTGAAAATGTTATTATTGAACTTCTTCTCTTTTAAATTATTCAGATTATAAAGTATTCATTTTATTTGTAAATACAGTATCAGAGACAAAGCTTAGAAATCTTTTTTTTCTTAGCCAAAGTGTGAAATGTTAATTTAGGAACATTTGTCAGAAAAAGTGTCTGTTTATTTGTTAGTAGCTGAAACTGAGGTCCCTCTGGGGAGTTTCCTAACTGGCTTCGAGAGTTACCAAGTTACCAAGGCAACTCACTTTGCCAGTCGAGAGAGCCTACCAAGGTGTACAGTATATCATGTATATTGCCTAATTGTTTTTTAGACTAAAGTGCCTGCCACCCGAAGAACAGCAATCAGTCTCAAATACATATATATATTTTTTCATTCTTCGTAGCCTTCTTGATGCTTCCTGTGATGGTGAATGTAAAATGATGTATTTTTTTGTGTGTTGAAATTCACATTTAAGATATTTTCCTAAGTTGTTAAACTTATTTTTGTCTGTGCTTCACAAATGCAGAGTTGGCCTGCGTTTTTATATTGGATTGTGGATTAATATATTTTTTAGATGTGTACTGTAAAAAAAATGATACTGTTAACAATGAATGCATGTTCTGGTGTTTGACACTGACGTTGATAAAGTACAAAAGTTTATGTCCAAAATATTGTCAAACTTTCAGCCATTTCTATCAATGTTATGCCACGTTTGAAAGTTTTTTTACTGTCCTTTCTACTGTCCCTTTCCTTTACTACTGTCCCTTTCCTTTACTACTGTGTCCCTTTCCTTCACTACTGTCCCTTTCCTTTACTACTGTGTCCCTTTCCTTCACTACTGTCCCTTTCCTTTACTACTGTCCCTTTCCTTTACTACTGTCCTTTCCTTCCCTACTGTCCTTTCCTTTACTACTGTCCCTTTCCTTTACTACTGTCCTTTCCTTTACTACTGTGTCCTTTCCTTCAGTACTGTCCTTTCCTTTACTACTGTCCCTTTCCTTTACTACTGTCCTTTCCTTCACTACTGTCCTTTCCTTTACTACTGTCCCTTTCCTTCACTACTGTCCTTTCCTTTACTACTGTCCCTTTCCTTTACTACTGTCCTTTCCTTTACTACTGTGTCCCTTTCCTTCACTACTGTCCTTTCCTTTACTACTGTGTCCTTTCTTTACTACTGTCCTTTCCTTTACTACTGTCCTTTCCTTTACTACTGTCCTTTTTCCTTCACTACTGTCCTTTCCTTTACTACTGTCCTTTCCTTCCTACTGTCCTTTCCTTTACTACTGTCCTTTCCTTTACTACTGTCCCTTTCCTTCACTACTGTCCTTTCCTTTACTACTGTCCTTTCCTTACTACTGTCCCTTTCCTTTACTTGTCCTTTCCTTTACTACTGTCCCTTTCCTTCACTACTGTGTCCCTTTCCTTTACTACTGTCCCTTTCCTTCACTACTGTCCCTTTCCTTTACTACTGTCCTTTCCTTCACTACTGTCCCTTTCCTTTACTACTGTGTCCCTTTCCTTCACTACTGTCCCTTTCCTTTACTACTGTCCCTTTCCTTTACTACTGTCCTTTCCTTTACTACTGTCCCTTTCCTTACTACTGTCCCTTTCCTTCCCTACTGTCCCTTTCCTTCACTACTGTCCCTTTCCTTTACTACTGTCCCTTTCCTTTTGTACTGTCCTTTCCTTACTACTGTCCCTTTCCTTTACTACTGTCCTTTCCTTTACTACTGTCCCTTTCCTTTACTACTGTCCCTTTCCTTCCCTACTGTCCTTTCCTTTACTACTGTCCCTTTCCTTTACTACTGTCCCTTTCCTTTACTACTGTTCCTTTCCTTTACTACTGTCCCTTTCCTTTACTACTGTCCTTTTCCTTCCTACTGTCCCTTTCCTTCACTACTGTCCTTTCCTTTACTACTGTCCTTTCCTTTACTACTGTCCTTTCCTTTACTACTGTCCCTTTCCTTACTACTGTCCTTTCCTTTACTACTGTCCTTTCCTTTACTACTGTCCTTTCCTTTACTACTGTCCTTTCCTTACTACTGTCCCTTTCCTTTACTACTGTCCTTTCCTTTACTACTGTCCTTTCCTTTACTACTGTCCTTTCCTTTACTACTGTCCTTTCCTTTACTACTGTCCCTTTCCTTTACTACTGTCCCTTTTCTTTACTACTGTGTCCCTTTCCTTTACTACTGTCCTTTCCTTTACTACTGTCCTTTCCTTTACTACTGTCCTTTCTTTCCTTTACTACTGTCCTTTCCTTTACTACTGTCCCTTTCCTTTACTACTGCCCCTTTTCTTTACTACTGTCCTTTCCTTTACTACTGTCCCTTCCTTACTACTGTCCTTTCCATTATTACTGTCCCTTTCCTTCTACTGTCCCTTTCCTTTACTACTGTGTCCCTTTCCTTACTACTGTCCCTTTCCTTTCTACTGTCCTTTCCTTTACTACTGTCCCTTTCCTTTACTACTGTCCCTTTCCTTTACTACTGTGTCCCTTTCCTTTTACTGTCCTTTCCTTTACTACTGTGTCCTTTCCTTTCTACTGTCCTTTCCTTTACTACTGCCCCTTTCCTTTCTACTGTCCCTTTCCTTCTACTGTCCCTTTCCTTTACTACTGTGTCCCTTTCCTTCACCACTGTCCTTTCCTTTACTACTGTCCTTTCCTTTACTACTGTCCTTTCCTTTACTACTGTCCTTTCCTTTACTAGTGGCCCTTTCCTTTACTACTGTCCTTTCCTTTACTACTGTCCTTTCCTTCACTACTGTCCTTTCCTTTACTACTGTCCTTTCCTTCACTACTGTCCTTTCCTTTACTGCTGTCCTTTCCTTTACTACTGTCCTTTCCTTCACTACTGTCCCTTTCCTTTACTACTGTCCTTTCCTTTACTACTGCCCCTTTCCTTTACTACTGTCCTTTCCTTCCCTACTGTCCCTTTCCTTCACTACTGTCCTTTCCTTTACTACTGTCCCTTTCCTTTACTACTGTCCCTTTCCTTTACTACTGTCCTTTCCTTTACTACTGTCCTTTCCTTTACTACTGTCCCTTTCCTTTACTACTGTCCTTTCCTTTACTACTGTCCTTTCCTTTACTACTGTCCCTTTCCTTTACTACTGTCCTTTCCTTTACTACTGTCCTTTCCTTTACTACTGTCCTTTCCTTTACTACTGTCCTTTCCTTTACTACTGTCCCTTTCCTTTACTACTGTCCTTTCCTTTACTACTGTCCTTTCCTTTTGTACTGTCCTTTCCTTTACTACTGTCCCTTTCCTTTACTACTGCTCCTTTCCTTTACTACTGCCCCTTTCCTTTACTACTGCCCCTTTCCTTTACTACTGCCCTTTCCTTTACTACTGCCCCTTTCCTTTACTACTGCCCCTTTCCTTTACTACCGTCCCTCTCCGTTACTACTGTCCTTTCCATTATTACTGTCCCTTTCCTTCTCTACTGTCCTTTCCTTTACTACTGTGTCCCTTTCCTTTCTACTGTCCCTTTCCTTTCTACTGTCCTTTCCTTTACTACTGCCCCTTTCTTTACTACTGTCCCTTTCCTTTACTACTGTGTCCCTTTCCTTTCTACTGTCCCTTTCCTTTACTACTGTGTCCCTTTCCTTTCTACTGTCCCTTTCCTTTACTACTGCCCCTTTCCTTTCTACTGTCCTTTCCTTTCTACTGTCCCTTTCCTTTACTACTGTGTCCCTTTCC
This sequence comes from Oncorhynchus tshawytscha, assembly GCF_018296145.1. Taxonomy (NCBI): domain Eukaryota; kingdom Metazoa; phylum Chordata; class Actinopteri; order Salmoniformes; family Salmonidae; genus Oncorhynchus; species Oncorhynchus tshawytscha. The sequence continues at coordinate 70,966,764 of NC_056444.1, read as the reverse complement.
TTCACCACTGTCCCTTTCCTTTACTACTGTCCTTCCTTTCCTTTACTGCTGTCCCTTTCCTTCACTGCTGTCCCTTTCCTTTACTGCTGTCCTTTCCTTTACTGCTGTCCCTTTCCTTTACTGCTGTCCCTTTCCTTTACTGCTGTCCTTTCCTTTACTGCTGTCCTTTCCTTCACTGCTGTCCTTTCCTTCACTGCTGTCCTTTCCTTTACTGCTGTCCCTTTCCTTTACTGCTGTCCTTTCCTTCACTACTGTCCTTTCCTTTACTACTGTCCCTTTCCTTTACTACTGTCCTTTCATTCACTGCTGTCCCTTTCCTTTACTGCTGTCCCTTTCCTTCACTACTGTCCTTTCCTTTACTACTGTCCCTTTCCTTCACTACTGTCCTTTCCTTTACTACTGTCCCTTTCCTTCACTACTGTCCCTTTCCTTCACTACTGTCCCTTTCCTTTACTACTGTCCCTTTCCTTTACTACTGTCCCTTTCCTTTACTACTGTCCCTTTCCTTTACTACTGTCCCACTTTTACACTGCTTCTGATGTTGTATTTATTTATTCAGCATTTAGTTAAACTAGGTAGCCTAGTGGTTGGGCCAGTAGCCGAAAGGTTGCTGGTTCAAATCCCCGAGCTGACTATGTGAAAAATCTATGTCAATGGGCCCTTGAGGAAGACACTTAACCCTACTTGCTCCTATAAGTTGCGCTGGATAAGAGCATCTGCTAAATGACTAAAATGTAAAACAAATGGCCATATGTTCTGAAGTAAGTCTATTACTTTATGCTGTCCATTATAATGGGTTTTAAGAGGTTAAAACTGTGTGAGGTGTTACACAAGTTGTGCCTGTTTGAGGTGAGGCCAGTTTGGGTCTGTGATGGTGCACATGGCAAGAATGGTTCTGGTCACCAATCACTTTTGTGAAAGGTTTTCCTGAAAAAACACCCACGCATTTTAAAATGCAATATATTATCTATCGTTATCTATAATTCTGTGAATGCTGTCAGTGTACTTTGTCATACATGTTTTCTCTGTGTTTTGATGAAAATGTCACACCCGTCTATGGGGGATAGTACTGTAATAGGTCAAATCTGAGTTCAATGTAGTGACCACTATTGTACATTTCTTTGTTTTTGCACTTGTCTGTCTAGTAGTAACTATGCTTAAAAATAAGTCTATGTAAGGGAGAGCTGATGGTTCCTTCGCCTCGGTAGCCCAGGTCAGGTGAAGGAAACAAGATTTGGAAGGCTGGCCACTCGACTGGTTGTTCCTTAAAAGTCTGTCAGTACAACTGATGCATTTTCCTAGGATGCAGATTAGGGTTTAGCTAGCATTTTAGTTCCTTGACAATTCTGCCCATTTGAAACTGTGATTTGTTTGTAGGCCTATAAGGTTATAATAACACAGCCTGTAAATTGCTTCCTTATGCTTCTTGATTTCCAGATGTGGAATCTGTAGACTAGAAGGTTTAGAATCAGGTTGGTTAAATAAGTAATAAGAACAGTATGAAGATATGATTACCTTTTGGAATGAACGTTGGTCATTTAAAACAATGCCTTTCGTGTATTTTAAGTGTTTCTCAAACATGCAGTTTTTCTGAAAAGTCGATTGGCTAGTTATTGCGATTTGTTAAACAGATGGTTGTCATAGGTACTGAAATGAATTGGCAGCTAGCTCCTGTTTCTTCTAACTTTTGTCAAATTCTATTGTGTCGTCTGCCTGATGACCAAGGCCTGCTATGTGTAGTTTTAATACGAATAATTGTTGTTGATGTTTGTATTTCAATTAATTATATCCATTTTTTTAATATAGAAAAAGTTTTGGGGTAAAACAAGTTACATTTATAGAATTCTGTTATTAAAAGTGAGATCATTCATGTGAATTGAGTAGAAAACTAAATGGAAGACAAACGTTTCTTGTATTTTTCTAAATAAATAATTGTATGTGTGCATTATGTATGAATTATCAGTGAACAAAAGTGATCCACAAATGGGTCAATTTAGAGCAATATGTATTTTCTTTACTTTTTCAATTATAGCCCATTCTAGCCCATTCTAGCCCATTCTAGCCCATTATAGCCCATTATAGCCCAAAGCTACAACAATGAATGTGATGTTTGCACAATACAGACCTGTCTGCTTATCTCACACCACCATGAAAAATAATACCAGTACAAATATATTACTCTTAAAAAAAGTTCATCACTCTGTACAGTCCAGGTATAGATCTGGATTTTGTCTGGATCAGAAGGAGCCTATACAAACAATAACAAATAAACATCAGCATAGAAAAATATTTGGTAACATGTATTAAGTAATGTGCTACCAACTATTCAAAGTACCTTACTGTATTTATCAGGCAAAATAGCCAAAACTAGCCCTCTAACATTTATCAACTCATCCTTCCATTCTTTCCATCCATCCTTTGCCTACAATTGATTGCATCCTTCCACCACATTTCAGAGGCACAAGTTCTCCCTTCAGGCACGGATAAATAACTACAGTACGATCAATGTCATGAATAGCAGGTGCTCCAATTTAAAGCTAATCCGAGGTTGATCATTGGGCCGTGAGAGCAGTTTGCAAGACAGTGTTCATGTCGTCTCAGAACACAGGGAGAAAGCTACATGATTCTTCTTGGAATGATGCTCTTCCTTCACAATGTCAAAGGTTGTCTATGGACCATCCCTAGTCCAGTTGAGTGGCTAGTAGCCACATGCAGGGTTCCAGCCCTGTGATCTGAGGACAGTGGCCAGACATATCCAGCTTTGTTGACTGGCTGTCTTACACCCACGTCTCAGGATGACTCCTTGGCCCTTTAGGCTTCCCAAAACGAGTCCCAAATCCTGGAAAGAACACAGACTGTTGTGAAAATGTGTCCCATCACAATGTTGAAATTAGATTTGCATTGATGTGTCTGGTGAAGGCTTACCAAATGTGAACACTGATGATGATGTGGAGGTACCATAAGGAGGAGATGGTCCAGAGTGGGTTGGTACTGGTGGAGGGGCAGACTTTGCTGTGGGAAGAATGTGTTACCATTTTAGCTGCTAGTGGTGGGTAATGTACTGTATGTACATGTATTAGATCCATTTACGGATATACCTGTTACTTACGTTTCTGTCTGAGTTTGAATAACTTCAGGCTCTGAAAAAGAAAGACAGCTGGCTTTAAGTGACATGACATACCCAGATAATAGCAGAGAATATTCGGAGAATAGAAACACCAGATCCTCTATTTCTAAAACAATAGATAAAGTCTATGAGTTACTGTAATTCTATGTACATAGTCATTACCTTTGTTCTAGACAAGGCCTTCCCACTGTTTTTGTCTGATTCGTCGTCAGTAGTCCCAGTGCTGGTTGAGGTGCTGTTGTCCACAGGCTGCTGAAGCTTCATTTCAGCTAAGAAACAGTCATTAGATACAGTATGTGTCACGGTGATGGAGACATTTTGTAAAAGTTGAATTCAATATCATCAAGAGTCAAGGGTAAATGGGAATAGGTTGGATCAGTGTGACTGAAATCCCCTTAATAAGGAGAGGTCATATTTACATGGGCCTGTGTTTCGTTAGTGAGAGTTGATACTTGTAATTGCGGGTCTACTCTATGTGTGTTGCAACTCACCACTTCCTCCTAAAGCCACAACGGCTTGAGCAACCAGAGGAACAGTAATCAGGGGCTCTGTAGAGAAAATGTAGACAGACGAATTGTAAAGTACTGTATGTTCTCTCAAACATCAGATAGCTCAAGGAAGGACTACTTCTGACATTAGTTCTCATTATCATGTCATCAATTAAACTCAGAGTAAGTAAGTAGCCTTGCACGAGCCAGAATGGCTCATAGGATAAAGGATCCTATAGAGCTCGCCAGCTTGTAGTCCTATAACCCAGAAATGAGTTACCTCTGGTTCATTCAGCCATTCCTATGTGAAACATTTATGGCGAAATAATGGTGTTTTGGAACAAATGTCGAAAATAATGTCTGAGGTTAACACAGGCTCAGGAGATCTGATACGTTTTGTTCTGTGAGTTAATAGTAATAGTCAATTAACATGACCATTATGAAGCCTTTGTGTTTTGTGTTTCATTAAATTGAATAAATTCTTCCAAATTCACATAAAGAGATGTTAGCTGATGAAGATTCTCATAGAACAAAACATATAAGATCATCTAAGCCTGTGTTACCACAAAACTTATATTCAATGTTTATCCAAAAACCCTCCAAAAACGCCATTCATTTTCTCCATAGGCTTTGTACAACGAACCACGGCGGAATTAGTGCCTGCAAAAAGCCAACATTACTATTTCTCGCTATATCCTGTTTGTGTCGCATGAGGTAGCTTGATATAAAGGTACACCACCCTAGACAGGACACTAGTCGATCGCAAGGCCTTAACCAATCTATCTCCAGAGACACATCGTGTTCCATTATTTACAGTCTTGGGTACGACTCGGTGATCGAACTCCCAACCTTCCAATTTTAGGGCAGACACTAACCACAAGGCCACTGAGTGTGTATAATGATGTTTTTCAGTGATTTCTATTGGTGCCTTTTATTGTGTGAGGGAGCAAAGCCAAGAGCAACCATTTGACATTGACTTTTTCCTTGTTAACATCAAACAGACAGATAAACTGGTAGTAGAAGAAAAAAGCAAAGACAAAAACAGATGGCTTTTCTCAGTCACAGATGGCTTTTCTCAGTCACAGATGGCTTTTCTCAGTCACAGATGGCTTTTCTCAGTCACTATTGAGAAAAGAGCTTACCTTTCAGTGAACTCTTTGCGTGGACACTCTAAGGGAACAGTTTAGAGTGTTGTATTAATGTACTCATGTATTAACAACAATGGGAACATATAGCATGAATCACGAGGAGAACAAAAATGGGCATTTAGTAAAGATCAGTTCATGACACTAAGGGGTGTGTGGCAGCATCCTGTACTAGCTAGATGTACCCATTAAATACACATGACACTAAGGGGTGTATGGCAGCATCCTGTACTAGCTAGATGTACCCATTAAATACACATGACACTAAGGGGTGTGTGGCAGCATCCTGTACTAGCTAGATGTACCCATTAAATACACATGACACTAAGAGTAAGAGTCTCTACTGACCATAGAAATTGAATTACTGGGGGATAGTACTATAATACATTCTAGAAGTATCATTTCGATGAGGGTGACTATCACACCTCCTTAAAGTCTTGACAGCTACAGCACCCAGAGTCTGTCAATGTCTGTTACCTTGCTCCAATTCATGATTCCATCCAGTAATCTTTTGGGTTGGGAGTTCCCTGCCCACTCTGAGGACGTACCGATCCTCTGCTGTGTGGATGTGGTCTGGTTGTTGTGCTGACTCTGCAGGCAGGGGGCACTGTTCTGATCAACTGCAAATGCCCCAAAATTACAATGTCAGTTTAGTACTACACAGAGTAGATACATTACCTTGATTGACACACACACAGAGCAGTTGACATACTTTTAAATTATGTCTGGAGGATTAACATTTTGACAGTAGCCTAGTCCTATGAGCACTATCATGGTGAGGATGATGGTGGAGGCGGTGGTGATGAAGAGGCATGTGCTCACCTTCTTGAGTGACCAGGAAGAAGGATTCTGGGGTTCTCTCAGGTAGAGGGGGAGTCAGATTATCTGAGCCTTCACAATAGAAACCACCACAAATCAGTGAGGTTCTACCTGGAACCAAATGGGCTCTACCTGCAACCAAACATGGTTGTTCAAAGGGTTTTCCTATGGGGGTAGCCAAACAACCCTTTTAGGTTCTAGATAATAAAATAATTCCAAGAGTGTATAGAAAAATAACATTGCAAACATAAAATGGGTGTCACATTTTCTTACCTGGAGGTGAGAGAGAAGGGGCCAGAGGATAGGGAGGTGGAGGGGGAGGAGGAAGGTTTACTGATGTACAGGGAGCAGGAACAGAATATCTAACCGGGGGAGGCAATGTAACTGGGGGTGATACTGTATCCTGGGGTGACACTGTAAAGACAAAAAAGCCCAAAAAGACTGTGATAAACATCATCTGCACATGACATTCTCTACATTTTATCATACTGATTGTTTTGTGTGACAAATACCTGAGAGTGTTGTCATTTTTACTTTCAAGCTTTTGCTCCTCGTCCAAGACATCTTATCCACCAGAGTGTCCACTGAACGTCCAGACCACTCTCTCTCTTCTGACTTCTGGACCACCATCTCCACAGGGACTGAGAGGGAAGGGAAGACAGTAGTGCTCCTACCGGAATTGTTGGCCAACACAAATGATTCTGGCGTTCTCTCTGGCAGTGGGGGGATAGGCGAGGGGGCACTCCCTTTGGGAGAAAATGAGGTAGAGAAAAAATGTGTTTGAATGCTTTTGTAGAAGAGCTTATGAAGAGTATTATGAGGGCCTTCAAAGGCCCTCCACTCACCGTTCCCCCTGAGGGCTTCAGCTGCAGCATTAGGAGGGATGATGACCTCTAACCTCTCAGGTTTAGAGATGTTATCAGGATGCTCTAAAGGGCACAGAAAGAGATTTAGTGACATATAGTATATATATATATATATATATATATATATATATATATATATATAGTACCTTAGGAAAGTACTCAGACCCCACTGTTTCTAGATGTTACGTTACAGCCTTATTCTAACATGGATTAAATAAATAATAATCCTCAGCAATCTACATACAATACCATAATGACATCACAATACCTCATAATGACAAAGCCAAAAAAACAGAAATACCTTATTTATGTAAGTATTCAGACTTTTTGCTATGAGACTTGAAATTGAGCTCAGGTGCATCCTGTTTTCGTTGATCATCCTTGAGATGTTTCTACAACTTGATTGGATTCCACCTGTGGCAAATTCAATTGATTGGACATGATTTGGAAAAGCACACACCTGTCTACATAAGGTCCCACAGTTGACAGTGCATGTCAGAGCAAAAACCAAGCCATGAGGTTGAAGGTATTGTCTGTAGAGCCCCGTGACAGGATTATGTCGAGGCACAGATCTAGGGAAGGGTACCAAAAAATGTCTGCAGTATTGAAGGTCCCCAAGAATACAACCTTCTTAAATGGAAGAAGTCCAGATCCACCAAGACGCTTCCTAGAGCTGGCCGCCTGGTCAAACTGAGCAATCGGGGGAGAAGGGCCTTGGTCAGGGAGGTTACCAAGAACCCAATGGTCACTCTGACAGGACTGCAGAGTTCCTCTGTGGAGATGGGAGAACATTCCAGAAGGGCAACCATCTCTGTAGCACTCCACCAATCAGGCCTTTATGGCAGAGTGGCCAGACGGAAGCCACTTCTCAGTATAAGGCACATGACAGCCCGCTTGGAGTTTGCCAAAAGGCACCTAAAGACTCTCCGACCATGAGAAACAAGATTCTCTGGTCTGATGAAACCAAGATTGAACTTATTGGCCTGAATGCCAAGCGTCACGTCTGGAGGAAACTTGGCACCATTCCTACAGTGAAGCATGGTGATGGCAGCATCATGCTGTGGGGATGTTTGTCAGCGGCAGGGACTGGGAGACTAGCCAGGATTGAGGCAAAGATGAACGAAGCAAAGTACAAAGAGATCCTGCTCTAGAGTGCTCAGGAGCTCAGACTGGGGCAAAGGTTCACCTTTCCACAGGACAACGACCCTAAGCACACAGCCAAAACAACGCAGGAGTGGCTTCTGGACAATTTCTAAAATCTGTTTTTGCTTTGTCATTATGGGGTATTGTGTGTAGACTGATGAGGGAAAAAAATTTTTTTAAATCTATTTTAGAATAGATACATGTGGAAAAAAGTCAAGGGGTCTGAATACTTTTCAAAGGCACTGAATATATATATATAGAGTACCAGTCAAAAGTTTGGACACACCTAGTCATTCAAGGTTTTTTATTTATTTTACTATCCTCTACATTGTAGCATAATAGTGAAGACATCAACACTATGAAATAACACATATAATCATTAAGTAACCAAAAAGCCACTGTTTTCCTTGATGACAATTTTGCACACTCTTGGCATTCTCGCAACCAGCTTCACCTGGAATGCTCTTCCAACAGTCTTGAAGGAGTTCCCACATTCTGTATGTTGAGCACTTGTTAGCTGCTTTTCCTTCACTCTGCAGTCCAACTCATCACAAACCATCTCAATTGGTTTGAGGTCGGGTGATCGTGAAGGCCAAGTTATCTGATGCAGCACTCCATCACTATCCTTCTTGGTCAAATAACTCTTACACAGCCTGGAGTTGTGTTGGGTCATTGTCCTGTTGAAATACAAATCATAGTCCCACTAAGCCCAAAACAGATGGGAGGGTGTATCGCTGCAGAATGTTGTGGTAGTCATGCTGGTTAAGTGTGCCTTGAATTCTAAATAAATCACAGACAGTGTCACCAGCAAAGCACCCCCACACCATCACACCTCCTCCTCCATGCTTCACGGTGGGAACCACACATGTAGAGGTCATCCGTTCACCTACTCTGCTTCTCACAAAGAAACGGAGGTTGGAACCAAAACTCAAATTTGACTTATCAAACCAAAGAGCAGATTTCCACTGGTCTAATGTCCTTTGCTCGTGTTCCTTGGCCCAAGCAAGTCTCTTCTTATTATCGGTGTCCTTTAGTAGTGGTTTGTTTGTAGTAATTCGACCATGAAGTCCTGATTCACGCAGTCTCCTCTGAACAATTGATGTTGAGATGTGTCTGTTACTTGAACTATATGAAGCATTTATTTGGGCTGCAATTTCTGAGGCTGGTAACTCTAATAATCTTATCCTCTGCAGCAGAGGTAACTCTGGGTCTTCTTTTCCTGTGGAGGTCCTAATGAGAGCCAGTTTCATCATCATAGCGCTTGATGGTTCTTGCGACTGCACTTGAAGAAACTTTCAAAATTCTTGACTGGCCTTCATGTCTTAAAGTAATGATGGACTGTTGTTTCAGTTTGCTTATTTGAGCTGTACTTGCCATAATATGGACTTGGTATTTGACCAAATAGGGCTACCTTCTGTATACCACCACTACCTTGTCACAAAACAACTGATTGTCTCAAACGCATTAAGAAGGAAAGAAATTCCACAAACTAACTTTTAACAAGGCACACCTGTTAATTGAAATGCATTCCAGGTGACTACCTCACCTGGAAGAGGCATCACTACAGTCCCTGGTTCGAATACAAGCTGTATCACATCCGGCTGTGATTGGGAGTCCCATAGGGCAGCGCACAATTGGCCCAGTGTCGGCCGGGGTAGGCCGTCATTGTAAATACGATTTTGTTCTTAAGTGACTTGCCTAGTTAAATAAAGGTTAAATAAAAATTAAAAATTAAATGAAGCTGGTTGAGAGAATGCCGAGAGAATGCCAAGAGTGTGCAAAGCTGTCATCAAGGCAAAAGGTGTAGAAATAAGTAAAATATTAAGAAAAACCCTTGGATGAGTAGGTGTGTCCAAACTTTTGACTCGTACTGTATATAAATATATATAAGAGAGAGAGAGAGAGAGAGATGGGATATACCGGATTATCACGCTATAAAGCCAACTATGCACTCTCAAATTCTTTATTGATCTAAAAGAGTAAGCATACAGCAACACAACATTCACCTGTTCCAGCAGCCAGTACATATGATTCAGGGGTTCTCTCAGGTAATGGAGGTGGACTGTCTTCATCCGAGAAAGGTACAAGTGCACCTGCGGCAGCGTTTGTGATGACAAGGGCTGGCAGTTCCATCGCCTGGTCTTTAAGAGTTATACTTGAACCATTGAAACAGGGGTTCTCTGTCAACTTGCTCAGAGGAGCCAGCTCCTCCTCATTATCAGCACCTCTGGGAGCCTCAGCAGCCATGGGTGAGGTCATTGAAAAGTCAGGTAAAAAGTAGAGGTCCTCCACAGTGAGACAGAGGGGGTTGGAGATGGAAACTGCAGAGAGCACTGGTGGTACCAGTCGGGTGATCTCTCCATCACTCTCCACCTTCTTTTGCTCCATGGCTCTCTGACAGAATTCCTGAGTCATGAGTGCCTGAGAGGTTATGATGGGGATGTGGAGACTGGGCTCTTGTCTCAGGGCCTGGCTGGTGGGCAATGTATCGGACTTTGTCGGTAGTGGGTATGGTGGTCTCTGGTTCATGGACATGCTATTAGTCTGTATCTGTAGGGGTTGTGGTTTCTGGTTAATAGTCTGTGTTGATAGGGAGTTTGGTCTCTGCTGTTCCCTCTGCCTGTCCCTGGCTCTCAGGGCATTGAGGATGACTGAGGGGGAGCACGTAGCCGAGTCAGACAGTGGGTCACGATCATGCACCGCTGCTGAGGCAGAGAAGGCCACTGGTAAGACGTGATTGGATATCCCACCAGGCTCCTCCCTATCTGGGTGCCTGCAACACAATATGGAGGCATTTCTCTCTCTGTGTGAGAAAGTGTATGGGTTATTATGAAATATTTTTCTACAGAGATATGCATCAAGGTTTGAAGCAACGCACCGTGAAAAAAACGTTCATTGTCAGATCTGTGGTTGATGGGGAAAAGCCTTTACTATTCTGTACCTGTGCTCTGTCTGTGGTTCCATTTGATGCTGTGGCTCAGGTTCTGGTTCCTGTTCAGCTTCAGATGCCTCGCTGAGGTCAGAGAGCTCACTGTCACTGGCTGTAGGGGGTGAGGGGGCCGCTGGCACCTAAACAGTTCAACAGAAACACACACTTACTCATTCACCCTCTGAGAAAGTATCTACATACGACACAGATCACTGGCCTTAGTTTATGTGCCTATGTTGCTCTGTTCCAGTGCCTGTTGCTACCACATCACCAAACAGCCAGTGGTTCCCCTAGCCAGAGTCTCTGTGTGTGTTTGAGATTACACAACAGTCGCACTGCACAGAATCATTGATCTACAAATCACCTTGCATCCCAACTAACTACTCATTATGTGATCAATATTAGTGATTCTGCACCTCATCTTGATATAACTGTTCCCCGTCAAAACATGCTGTCTGTCTCACCTCCTCTGTGCAGGAAGGCTGTGCTGGTGCCATGGACTGCAGATACTTCTCCAACAGGAACTTGATGGTTCTGTACACCAGCTCATACTGTTCCTGTAGTCACACACAGAACCAGTTATTTTAGTGTTAGATGCCATGTCAGTTGCCCTGGCCTGTTGCAAGAGAACTGTCCTGCAATCCAGGAAATGTAAAACGTCTAGTGTATTTGAGATTTAATAAAGGCTTCTATAGTTTGCAATTGCCACCTTAAAATGTCAGAATTGATTGGTGCCAGACGATGGTGAGATACAGCTTTGTGATAAAAATGTCTCAGGTAGAGGCCTGTCACACAGTGTGTATGTACTGAACACTGAGCTCCATGAGAGACTGACCAGATGAATCCAGCTGAATGCTATAATCTCTATAATCCCACCTCAACATCAACTCAATCAGTGTAGATGAAGTGGAGGAGACAGTCTCAAAAACAACTACTAAAGGACACCAATAAGAAGAAGAGACTTGCTTGGGCAAAGAAACACAAGCAATGGACATTAGACCAGTGGAAATCTGTCTGATGAGTCAAATTTGAGATTTTTGGTTCCAACCGCCGTGTCTTTGTGAGACACAGAGTAGGTGAACGGATGATCTCTGCATGTGTGCTTCCCACCATGAAGCATGGAGGAGGTGGTGTGATGGTGTGGGGGTGCATTGCTGGTGACACTGTCTGTGATTTATTTAGAATTCAAGGCACACTTAACCAGCATGTCTACCACAGCATTCTGCAGCGATACGCCATCCCATCTGGTTTGCGCTTAGTGGGACTATCATTTGTTTTTCAACAGGACAATGACCCAACACACCTCCAGGCTGTGTAAGGGCTATTTTACCAAGAAGGATAGTGATGGAGTGCTGCATCAGATAACTTGGCCTCCACAATCACCCGACCTCAACCCAAATGATAGGGTTTGGGATGAGTTAGACTGCAGAGTGAAGGAAAAGCAGCAAACAAGTGCTCAGCTGGTTGAGAGAATGCCAAGAGTGTGCAAAGCTGTCATCAAGGCAAAGGGTGAAGAATCTAATTTGTTTAACACTTTTTTGGTTACTACATGATTCCATATGTGTTATTTCATATGTTTAACAACTTCATTACTATTCTACAATGTAAAAAAAATAGTACAAATAAAGAAAAACCCTTGAATGAGTAGGTGTGTCCAAACGTTTTACTGGTACTGTAAGTATTCACACCGTTTTGCTATGACACTGATGAGTTCTAAACTTTAAATATTGTTAACTATCAGGTATCCTATTTAAATATTGAGTGCCATAGTCTAGTTTGTACACCAGAAGTTAATAGTTATCTGTAGGGGGAATGTATTGAGTAAAGGAAGGGCAATCACATGTGGCAGGCACTGATAAGGGTGGAGAGATGAGGTTTAGTGAGGAAGGGGGCCGAGGTCAGGTCAGGTCACATTAAGGGAGAAGGAACAGTTTATTGCCCACATCACTTAATTTCCTGCCTAGCGATAAAGATGTAGCGTTTAGAGAGAAGGAGGACATCACCCAAATTGGGGTTTATATACTACCTTGGGGAAAATATGTCTTATGCAGCTGTATGACCCAATGGGTGAATAAACGTGAATTAACTTGGTTTAAGCTTTACTAATCGTCCATGAGTTTTACTAGGTTAATTTAGCCCATAACAACACTAAATTACATCAATGTGCATCCAATTACCTTTTATCACCACCTGTCTATATAAGGTCCCACAGTTGACAGGGCATGTCAGAGCAGAAACTATACCATGAAGTCCAAGGAACCGTAGATCTCAGAGATAGAATTGTGATGAGGCATATATCTGGGAAAGGGTGTAAAACAAGTTCTAGAGTGTTGAAAGCATCCAAGAGCACTGTGGTCTCCATCATTGGGAAATTGAAAAAATATGGAACTACCCAGACTATGCCTATATTTGTCTGTCCGACCAAACGAAGCAACCGGGAAAGTAGGACCTTGGTCAGGGAGGTGACCAAGAACCCAATGACTACTCTGACAGAACTACAGAGTTCCTTGGCTGAGATGGGAGAACCTGCCAGAAGGACAAGTCTCTACACTTCGCCAACCTGGGCTTTATGGGAGAGTGGCCAGACGGAAGCCACTCAAGAGAAAAAGGCTCATGACAGCATGCCTCAAGTTTGCAAAAAGGCATGTGAAAGACTCTGAAAGCATAAGGCATAAGATTCTGCGGTCTGATGAGACAAAAATGTAACTCTTTGGCCTGAATGCATAGCCCATCTAACACCATCTCTACCGTGAAGCTTGGTGGTGGTAGCATCATGCTATGGGGATGCTTTTCAGTGGCAGGAACTTGGAGACTGGTAAGGATAGAGGGAACAATGAATGGAGCCAAATACAGGAAAATTCTTGATGAGAACCTGCTTCAGAGTGCAAGCGACAGGACAATGACCCCAAGCATTCAGCCAAAGCAACACTGGAATGACTTCAGAACAAGAATGTGAAAGTCCTTGAGTCGCCCAGCCAAAGCCCAGACTTGAATCTCATTGACAATCTGTGGAAATATTTGAAGATAGATGGGGAGCAGCGGTGAACAGCAAACTTAACAGAGCCTGAGGAAATTTGCAAGGAAGAATGGGAGAATATCCCAAAATCCAGATGTGCAAAGCTGATACAGACATACCCAACATGACTCAAAGCTGATACAGACATACCCAACATGACTCAAAGCTGATACAGACATTCCCAACATGACTCAAAGCTGATACAGACATTCCCAACATGACTCAAAGCTGATACAGACATTCCCAACATGACTCAAAGCTGATACAGACATACCCAACATGACTCAAAGCTGATACAGACATTCCCAACATGACTCAAAGCTGATACAGACATACCCAACATGACTCAAAGCTGATACAGACATACCCAACATGACTCAAAGCTGATACAGACATACCCAACATGACTCAAAGCTGATACAGACATACCCAACATGACTCAAAACTGATAATCACCGCCAAAGGTGCTTCTACAAAGTACTGACTTGTGAATACTTATACTTGTGATTTAACCAAATATTTTTAAGACATGTTTTCACTTTGTCATTATGGTGTATTGTGTGAATATGTGTGAGAACATTTTTGATTTAATCCATTTTGAATTCAGGCTACAAAATGTGGAACAAATCAAGAGGCATGAATACTTTCTGAAGGCACTTTACCTTGGTCTGAACCACAGAAGGCCTCTGTGTTCTCATGTCCTGAACCAGGTCATAGATGCTGAAGTCTTCTTTGAGCAGCTGGAAATAAACACAAAGGCACTCAATGACGATCAGGAAGGTGACTGTACACACATACAGTTACAGATACATACGGTAGCTTTTAGTACAGCACAACATTTAGGTCAACATTGGATCATTCAGAGATCCTCACTGAACTTCTGGAGAGAGTTTGCTGCACTGAAAGTAAAGGGGCTGAATAATTTTGCACGCCCAATTGTTCAGTTTTTTATTTGTTAAAAAAGTTTGAAATATCCAATAAATGTCGTTCCACTTCATGATTGTGTCCCACTTGTTGTTGATTCTTCACAAAAAAATACAGTTTTATATCTTTATGTTTGAAGCCTGAAATGTGGCAAAAGGTCGCAAAGTTCAAGGGGGCCGAATACTTTCGCAAGACACTGTAGATACACACTCGGGTTCGGAGGAGATGGTACAGTACAGGGTAGGGCAGGTACAGTTCTCACCTGTGTTTTCACCAGGTTCCAGGTGTAGTCGATGGCACACAGTGCTCCTGTTCTTCCACAGCCAGCACTGCATGGACAAACAGGCAGAACAGGGTCAACATAAAATACAGTACACTAATTAAGAAGAACAAACAATTACATTATATAAATACAAACTCTCCTTTCACTTAGCATGCTCCTGGCCCACACTAAGAGACAGAGACTGTAATATATAGACACTATATATATACACAAAATTATATATATCAAATTGCTGGATTTATCTCAGCCACACTGTTGCTAACAGGTGTTTAAAATCGAGCATACAGCCATGCAATCTCCATAGAGATCAATTTCAATAAGCATTTTTCTACGGTTGGCCATGCTCTCCACCTGGCTACCCCTACCCCGGTCAATAGCTCTGCACCCCCTGCAGTAACTTGCCTGCAGCAATCTGGACACGCAATCTGGACCCCTAAAAATCAGCTGGGCTAGACAATTTGGACCCTCTCTTTCTAAAATGATCTGCAGAAATTGTTGCAACCCCTATTACAAGCATGTTCAACCTTCCGTATCATCTGAGATCCCCAAAGATTGGAAAGCTGCCGTGTTCATCCCCCTCTTCAAAGGGGAGACACTCTAGACCCAAACTGTTATAGACCTATATCCATCTTGCCCTGCCTTTCTAAAATCTTCGAAAGCCAAATGAACAAACAGATCACCGACCATTTTGAATCCCACCGTACCTTCTCCACTATCAATCTGGTTTCCGAGCTGGTCATGGGTGCACCTCAGCCACGCTCAAGGTCCTAAAAAATATCATAACCGCCATCGATAAAAGACAGTACTGTGCAGCCATCCTCATCAACCTGGCCAAGGCCTTCAACTCTGTCAATCACTGCATTCTTATCGGCAGACTCAGTAGCCTTGGTTTCTCAAATGACTGGTTCACCAACTACTTCTCAGATAGAGTTCAGTGTGTCAAATCAGAGGGCCTGTTGTACGGATCTCTGGCTGTCTCTATGGGGATGCCACAAGGTTCAATTCTCGGGCCAACTCTTTTATCTGTATATATCAATGATGTCACTCTTGCTGCTGGTGATTCCCTGATCCACCTCTATGCAGACGACACCATTCTGTATACATCTGGCCCTTCTTTGGACACTGTGTTAACAAACCACTAAACAAGCTTCAATGCCATACAACAGTCCTTCCGTGGCCTCCAACTGCTCTGAAATGCTAGTAAAACTAAATGCATGCTCTTCAACCGATTGCTGCCGGCACCTGCCTGCCCGACTAGCATCACTACTCTGGACGGTTCTGACTTAGAATATGTGGACAACTACAAATACCTAGGTGTCTGGTAAGACTGTAAACTCTCCTTCCAGACTCACATTAAGCATCTCCAATCCAAAATGTAATCTAGAATCGGCTTCCTATTTCGCAACAAAGCCTCCTTCCCTCATGCTGCCAAACATACCCTCGTAAAACTGACTATCCTACCGATCCTTGACTTCGGCGATGTCATTTACAAAATAGCCTCCAACACTCTACTCAGAAAACTGGATGTAGTCTATCACAGTGCTATCCGTTTAGTCACCAAAGGCCCATATACTACCCACCACTGCGACCTGTATGCTCTCGTTGATTGGCCCTCGCTACATATTCGTCGCCAAACCCACTGGACTCCAGGTCATCTATAAGTCTTTGCTAGGTAAAGCCCCGCCTTATCTCAGCTCACTAGTCACCATAGCAACACCCACCAGTAGCAAGCACCCCAGCAGGTATATTTCACTGGTCATCCCCAAAGTGAACTCTTCCTTTGGCCGCCTTTCTCTGCTGCCAATGACTGGAACGAATTACAAAAATCACTGAAGCTGGAGACTTATATCTCCCTCTCTAACTTTAAGTATCAGCTGTCAGAGCTGCTTACTGATCAATGTACCTGTACACAGCCAATCTGTAAATAGCACACCCAACTACCTCATCCCTATATTGTTATTTATCTTTTTGCTCTTTTGCACCCCAGTATCTCTACTTGCACATCATCATCTACACATCGATCACTCCAGTGTTAATGCTAAATTGTAATTATTTTGCCTCTATGGCCTATTGCCTTACCTCCCTAATCTTCTACATTTGCACACAATGTACATAGATTTTTCTATTGTGTTATTGACTGTACGTTTGTTTGTGTAACTCTGTGTTGTTGTTTTGTCACACTGCTTTGCTTTATCTTGGCCAGGAAGCAGTTGTAAATGAAAACTTGTTCTCAACTGGCCTACCTGGTTAAATAAAGGTGACATAAAACAACGAGACAAAAATTGGCAGTCGAATGGCGTTACTGAAGAGCTCAGTGACTTTCAACGTGGCACAGTCATAGGATGCCACCTTTCCAACAAGTCCGTTCTTCAAATTGCTGCCAAGCTAGAGCTGCCCTGGTCAACTGTAAGTGCTATTATTGTGAAGTGGAAACGTCTAGGAGAAACAACGGCTCAGCCGCGAAGTGGTAGGCCCTACCAACTTACAGAATGGTTGCAACACTCACTACCGAGTTCCAAACTGCCTCTGGATGCAGTGTCACCATGGCCGAGCAGCCGCACGCAAGCCTTTGATCACCATGCACAATGCCAAGCGTCAGCTGGAGTGGTGTAAAGCTTGCCGCAATTGGACTCGCAGTGGAAAAGCTTTCTCTGGAGTGATGAATACCCGCTTCACCATCTGGCAGTCCGACAGAAGAATCTGGGTACGGAAGATGCCAGGAGAACACTACACGCCCCCAATGCATAGTGCCAACTGTAAAGTTTGGTGGAGAAGGAATAATGGTCTGGGGCTGTTTTTCATGGCTAGGCTCTTTAGTTCCAGTGAAGGGAAATCTTAACGCTACTGCATACAATGACATTCTAGATTATTCTGTACTTCCAACTTTGTGGCAACTGTTTGGGGAAGGTCCCTTTCCTGTTTCAGCATAACAATGTCCCTGTGCACAAAGCACGGTCCATACAGATATGGTGAGTCGAGATCGGTGTGGAAGAACTTGATTGGCCTGCACAGAGCTCTGACCTCAACTCCAACGAAAACCTTTGGGATGAATTGGAACTCCGACAGCGAGCCAGGCCTAATTGCCCAACATCAATGCCCGACCTCGCTAATGCTGGTGGCTGAATGGAAGCAAGTCCCCGCAGCAATGTTCCAACATCTAGTGGAAAGTCTTCCCAGAAGAGTGGAAGCTATTAAAGCAGCAAAGGGGGGAACAACTCTGCCATGATTTTGAATGAGATGTTCGACAAGCAGGTGTCCATATATTTTTGGTCATGTAGTGTAGGTGATATGAGGGCAGCCCAGTCTCCCATGGAGAGTGAACTATTCCAAGGCAAACATGCCAGGAAGCAGATCTGCCACGTCATATTATGAAACCTTCCTATCCTCACCCCCGACTCTGGGTTAACTAACTGAGTAGAGAGGAGAGCATGGTTCTATGGCATGGGCATGCCTGATGCCTGTGACTAAACATTCTGTTCCTGGTGGTTCATCTATCTAATAGGAGGTGTGGGTATGTTGTGACGCGTTCTCTATACCACGCCTGGATGCCAGCCTGTTACACAGACACTACTATTAACTGACTACTGAAGTTTTATGCCATCTGACTGGAGCTTACTTGAGTGGAAAAAATCTCTAGCAATTGGGCCTAAATTAGGATGCTAAAGACGTCCTATTATAGCCTTATTATAGAGAGCAGGGTGAGGGGATATCGTGTGTTGCGGCAAACTCCTTTTTCTGGAGTGTAGTGCAACACGACTCAAGCCTATGTCAAACATGTTGGGTAAATTTCAAAGAGGATATCTGTGTCCACCGCTGACATTTCCATGTGTACCACTGTGGTTGCAGTGTGGAAACACGCAATGTTCTCTCTCTCGTCTTACTCATGAAAGATAGACGACTGAGTTAAAGGAGGACTAACATGACATGGTGTGATGAAAGAAACATACAGGAACTCAAATCCTTCTGTTCACCTGATTTAGAATTCCTCACAATCAAATGTAGACCGCATTATCTACAGAGAGAATTCTCTTCGATTATAATCACAGCCGTATATATCCCCCCCAAGCAGACACATCGATGGCTCTGAACGAACTTTATTTAACTCTCTGCAAACTGGAAACGATTTATCCGGAGGCTGCATTCATTGTAGCTGGGGATTTTAACAAGGCTAATCTGAAAACAAGACTCCCTAAATTTTATCAGCATATCGATTGCGCAACCAGGGGTGGAAAGACCTTGGATCATTGTTACTCTAACTTCCGCGATGCATATAAGGCCCTGCCCCGCCCCCCTTTCGGAAAAGCTGACCACGACTCCATTTTGTTGATCCCTGCCTACAGACAGAAACTAAAACAAGAAGCTCCCACACTGAGGTCTGTCCAACGCTGGTCTGACCAAGCTGACTCCACACTCCAAGACTGCTTCCATCACGTGGACTGGGAGATGTTTCGTATTGCGTCAGACAACAACATTGACGAATACGATGATTCGGTGTGCGAGTTCATTAGAATGTGCGTTGAAGATGTCGTTCCCATAGCAACGATTAAAACATTCCCTAACCAGAAACCGTGGATTGATGGCAGCATTCGTGTGAAACTGAAAGCGCGAACCACTGCTTTTAATCAGGGCAAGGTGTCTGGTGACATGACTGAATACAAACAGTGCAGCTATTCCCTCCGCAAGGCTATTAAACAAGCTAAGCGTCAGTACAGAGACAAAGTAGAATCTCAATTCAACGGCTCAGACACAAGAGGCATGTGGCAGGGTCTACAGTCAATCACGGACTACAAGAAGAAATCCAGCCCAGTCACGGACCAGGATGTCTTGCTCCCAGGCAGACTAAATAACTTTTTTGCCCGCTTTGAGGACAATACAGTGCCACTGACACGGCCTGCAATGAAAACATGCGGTCTCTCCTTCACTGCAGCCGAGGTGAGTAAGACATTTAAACGTGTTAACCCTCGCAAGGCTGCAGGCCCAGATGGCATCCCCAGCCGCGCCCTCAGAGCATGCGCAGACCAGCTGGCCGGTGTGTTTACGGACATATTCAATCAATACCTATACCAGTCTGCTGTTCCCACATGCTTCAAGAGGGCCACCATTGTTCCTGTTCCCAAGAAAGCTAAGGTAACTGAGCTAAACGACTACCGCCCCGTAGCCCTCACATCCGTCAACATGAAGTGCTTTGAGAGACTAGTCAAGGACCATATCACCTCCACCCTACCTGACACCCTAGACCCACTCCAATTTGCTTACCGCCCAAATAGGTCCACAGACGATGCAATCTCAACCACACTGCACACTGCCCTAACCCATCTGGACAAGAGGAATACCTATGTGAGAATGCTGTTCATCGACTACAGCTCGGCATTCAACACCATAGTACCCTCCAAGCTCGTCATCAAGCTCGAGACCCTGGGTCTCGACCCCGCCCTGTGCAACTGGGTACTGGACTTCCTGACGGGCCGCCCCCAGGTGGTGAGGGTAGGCAACAACATCTCCTCCCCGCTGATCCTCAACACTGGGGCCCCACAAGGGTGCGTTCTGAGCCCTCTCCTGTACTCCCTGTTCACCCACGACTGCGTGGCCACGCACGCCTCCAACTCAATCATCAAGTTTGCGGACGACACAACAGTGGTAGGCTTGATTACCAACAACGACGAGACAGCCTACAGGGAGGAGGTGAGGGCCCTCGGAGTGTGGTGTCAGGAAAATAACCTCACACTCAACGTCAACAAAACTAAGGAGATGATTGTGGACTTCAGGAAACAGCAGAGGGAACACCCCCTATCCACATCGATGGAACAGTAGTGGAGAGGGTAGCAAGTTTTAAGTTCCTCGGCATACACATCACAGACAAACTGAATTGGTCCACTCACACAGACAGCATCGTGAAGAAGGCGCAGCAGCGCCTCTTCAACCTCAGGAGGCTGAAGAAATTCGGCTTGTCACCAAAAGCACTCACAAACTTCTACAGATGCACAATCGAGAGCATCCTGGCGGGCTGTATCACCGCCTGGTACGGCAACTGCTCCGCCCTCAACCGTAAGGCTCTCCAGAGGGTAGTGAGGTCTGCACAACGCATCACCGGGGGCAAACTACCTGCCCTCCAGGACACCTACACCACCCGATGTTACAGGAAGGCCATAAAGATCATCAAGGACATCAACCACCCGAGCCACTGCCTGTTCACCCCGCTATCATCCAGAAGGAGAGGTCAGTACAGGTGCATCAAAGCTGGGACCGAGAGACTGAAAAACAGCTTCTATCTCAAGGCCATCAGACTGTTAAACAGCCACCACTAACATTGAGTGGCTGCTGCCAACACACTGACACTGACACTGACTCTACTCCAGCCACTTTAATAATGGGAATTGATGGGAAATGATGTAAATATATCACTAGCCACTTTAAACAATGCTACCTTATATAATGTTTACATACCCTACATTATTCATCTCATATGCATACGTATATACTGTACTCTATATCATCGACTGCATCCTTATGTAATACACGTATCACTAGCCACTTTAACTATGCCACGTTGTTTACATACTCATCTCATATGTATATACTGTACTTGATATCAGCTACTGTATCTTGCCTATGCTGCTCTGTACCATCACTCATTCATATATCCTTATGTACATATTCTTTATCCCCTTACATTGTGTATAAGACAGTAGTTTTGGAATTGTTAGTTAGATTACTTGTTGGTTATTACTGCATTGTCGGAACTAGAAGCACAAGCATTTCGCTACACTCGCATTAACATCTGCTAACCATGTGTATGTGACAAATAAAATTTGATTTGATTTGATTTGATTTGGACAGAGCTTAAAAACACAACCCTTTGAACATTCATCATCACTAAACTCTCAGATAACCCAAGGCCTTTACAACAGGTTAGCGGTAACCATGGCAAGAGACAGTAAGAGAGAGGGGGAGATGTACAAGTGCTTGTTTGACAACCCACAGTGGTCTGTTGGCCACCCGCCCACACTCTTCCTGTCTATGTGTCTAAGAGAAGGGGAAGGTGACTGAGCTTAAAGGGCTCTACAACAGGATGCCCACAACAATGTGTTCTATCCACAGAACAATCACTTTTTCATGAGATAGGACCCCACAGCATATGACTGCTTAGCATCAGCCACAAAGGAGACCTATAACTGTAGAACTATTTACCATGCTTTATTGACTCTCCATTTCTGACAATGATTCAAACTTCAGGTTAACTGTGTACTGTGTTGGTATAATTCGGACTGATTCACTGTTGTGAGATGGTGGCTACTTGTGGTGGCTACCGTGTGTGTGTGTGTGTGTGTGTGTGTGTGTGTGTGTGTGTGTGTGTGTGTGTGTGTGTGTGTGTGTGTGTGTGTGTGTGTGTGTGTGTGTGTGTGTGTGTGTGTGTGTGTGTGTGTGTGTGTGTGTGTGTGTGTGTGTGTGTGTGTGTGTGTGTGTGTGTGTGAAGTGGGAGCTTGGAGACCTGCAGTGTATGCAGATGGGCACATCCCCATGGGCCTGGTAGGATCGCATCTCTTGCAGCAGCTCCAGGATGGGAGGGATGGTGTCAGGGACCCCATGGTCGGGCCAGTTGATATAGTGCAGCTGTCTCAGGGTCCGGCACCACTTATGGAAACACCACAGAGTTCAATATTAAAACAGACAGACGAACACACCAGGAAACATGTGTACTCACGCTGACTTCCTGTTTACCCCTACCCTATGAAATCAACTCAAAGTGTATTGGTCACGCACACAGTCTAGTAGAGGTAATAGTGGGTGTGGCGAAATGCTTGTGTTAGTAGCTCCTAACATTGCAGTAAAATGTCAAACAAGTACACAAATGAATCAAAAACTAAAATCATCAATAAATCTCAGAATGATTACAATTAACCATCCAAATAACACTGTATCAGTAACCCAAGTGCAATCTATGCGTATATATACCGAAAAGATTATACTAAGAATGATATGTGCAGCAGTAGATATATTAGAGTGAGCTATGTCAAGAATTCAGAATCTAAATATGCAGTGTGAATAAACAGTGCAACTAAAATGCAATGTACAGTAGTAGATATGTTAGAATGAGCTATGTAAGGCCTCCGAGTCGGTCGTTAGTTGAATGGTGTTTCCTCCAACACGTTGGTGCAGCTGGCTTCCCGGGTTAAGTGGGTGGGTGTTAAGAAGCGTGGTTTGGCGGGTCATGTTTCAGAGGACACATAACTCGACCTTCGCCTCTCCTGAGCCCATTGAGGAGTTGCAGCGATGAGACAAGATCGTAATTTGATCGCAATTAGATATCACGAAATTGGGGAGAATAAAAAGAAGTGTCCAGCATCAAGAGTCTAAGGGCCTGGGCTGGGTTTCTAATAAGCTGACATGGAATTGTTTTAAGACGGTCATACCAAGGATCATTTAGCTATTCAATTTAGAATTTTAGGACCCCTGTAGGTCTGAAAAAGAAATGCATAAAACATTTACTTTAAGAAACATTGAATTTGGCCATACTGCTATTAGCCCATGGAAATGCATTGATTGTCCAAAAATGAATCAATAGGAAGTTTGTTTTGAAATCAAGACGCAGGCCGCCTTACTGTCCCTAGAATTTCTAAGCAAACAGCTGGAGGCAGGGCTTTCTCCTACAGAGCTCCATTTTAATGGAATGGTCTGCCTACCCATGTCAGAGACGCAGACACGGTCTCGACCTATTGAAGACTCATCTCTTCAGTTGGTTCTATGATAGTGTAACCTCGCCCAGGAGTATGAAGGTGAACGGAAAGGCACTGGAGCTATGAACCGCCCTTGCTGTCTCTGCCTGGCCGGTTCCCCTCTCTCCACTGGGATTCTCTGCCTCTAACCCTATTACAGGGGCTGAGTCACTGGCTTACTGGTGCTCTTCCATGCTGTCCCTAGGAGGGGTGCATCACTTGAGTGGGTTGAGTCACTGACGTGATCTTCCTGTCCGGGTTGGCGCCCCCCCTTGGGTATGTGCCGTGGGGGTGATCTTCGTGTGGGTGGGGTTACACACTGCCACAGTGTTTTCCGATCCCTCCTGTCTCAGCCTCCAGTTTTATGCTGCAATAGTTTATGTGTCGGGGGGCTAGGGTCAGTCTGTTATATCTGGAGTATTTCTCCTGTCTTCGTTGTCCTGTGTGAATTTAAGTATGCTCTCTCTTATTCTCTTTCTTTCTCTCTCTCGGAGGACCTGAGCCCTAGGACCATGCCTCAGTACTGTCTGGCCTGATGACTCCTTGCTGTCCCCAGTCCACCTGGTCGTGCTGCTGCTCCAGTTTCAACTGTTCTGCCTGCGGATATGGAACCCTGACCTGTTCATCGTACGTGCTACCTGTCCCAGACCTGCTGTTTTCAACTATCTAGAGACAGCAGGAGCGGTAGAGATACTCTGAATGATCGGCTATGAAAAGCCAACTGACATTTACTCCTGAGGTGCTGACCTGTTGCACCCTCTACAACCAAATCAAATCAAATCAAATGTATTTATATAGCCCTTCTTACATCAGCTGATATCTCAAAGCGCTGTACAGAAAACCCAAAACAGCAAGCAATGCAGGTGTAGAAGCACGGTTGCTAGGAAAAACTCCCTAGAAATGCCAAAACCTAGGAAGAAACCTAGAAAGGAACCAGGCTATGAGGGGTGGCCAGTCCTCTTCTGGCTGTGCCGGGTGGAGATTATAACAGAACATGGCCAAAATGTTCATAAATGACCAGCATGGTCAAATAATAATAATCACAGTAGTTTTCGAGGGTGCAGCAAGTCAGCACCTCAGGAGTAAATGTCAGTTGGCTTTTCATAGCCGATCAATAAGAGTATCTCTACCGCTCCTGCTGTCTCTAGGGAGTTCCTCTCTAGGTTCTTCCTAGATTCCAGCCTTTCTAGGGAGTTTTTCTACACCTGCATTGCTTGCTGTTTGGGGTTTTAGGCTGGGTTTCAGTACAGCTGATGTAAGAAGGGCTTTATGAATACATTTGATTGATTAAAATACATTTGATTGATATAAGAAAGTGCAGAATAATATATTTTTTTACTGTAGAGCAAAAAGGAGAACACCCAAACCGGTCAGACGCTACAGTTTTTATGAGAAGTCCGATTTTCTGGATTGTCTCCTGGTCTGAGTAACACCGCTGTAGTTCTGCTACCTTCCACCGCGATGTGGAAGGCCGACATCAGCGGATGTGATGGATTGAGATGTAGCCCATGCAAAAAAGCAGATATCTCTAACTTAAACAAAGATGGATTTCGATGGGGGGGTCTCAAGCAGTGTTGGTTGTGAGTGAGTGAGTGGGTGAGTGAGTGGCAGGATACACGTGAGTCTAACTGGGCTAGACCGTCACCAACCCAGGGCATTAATACCTGCTCTCATAGATGGTGGCTACGTTTGTGTGTGTGTGTGTGTGTGTGTGGGAAAGTGGTGCCACACTAATAACCCATCTGCTACAACCGCCCAACTACATGTGATAAAGTGAAAATCTGAGGCCCACACCCAACCCTAACCCGCAAATATAGATTATGCGCAATAGGCTACAGTCAAAGACTGCAGAAAGATCTTTTGGCAGAACTGATTTAGATATGTTTCTGCTTATAGTTTCCGACATTTTGATAGGCTATTTTTTTGTCAACTTGACAATAATTAGATAGATGCTGCAATCTAGTTGACACCAGTGAAGTTTACTCTGTCATCTTTCGCAGACGTTTAGAGACTGGGGAGAAAATACAATACATCAATAAAAAACCGGGAGGATTTTCTGGTTGTCAGGAAAAAGAAAGCTGGGAAATACACCCAACGTGTTTCTGATAAGATTTCAGTTCGGCTTCGATGTGGTTGAAATACTTTCAGCTTTTACGATGCTTTCATGATGATGACAGCACCTTTACAGATGGTATCTAACTGAGCATTGCATTCTCTCAAGATTCAGAAAGAAAGAAATCTATTTCTTCACTCCTGTTCCCAAGTAAACATTTTGCCTATATTTGGTGTATAATTTTATTGCAATAAATGCTTAATATTAAGGCTGTAGCCATATTTGCACAGGACTAGTATTACTAGAGAACGTTGGTTATGTATTTATTACCCCAGAATGTCCGTTATTCCAGAGGTGCAATATTTTTTTATGATGCATTTGGCGATGTTCAGATCATTCACAGAACACATATAAACAGAAGCATTAACTGTGAAAGTTGACAAATGTAGGCCCTTCATGTATCGGCTTTGCGGAGCACTTATTTCAATTCAGTTATTGTTTTGTCAAAATCTAAATCAAAAACCTGTCAAAATCATTTTTCTCAAAACAGACCTCATGGCTTGTTTTTTTCTCTGACATGCACTGTCAACTGTGGGACCTTATATAGACAGGTGTGTGGCTTTACAAATCATGTCCAATCAATTGAATTTACCACAGGTGGACTCCAATCAAGTCGCAGAAACATCTCAAGGATGATCAATGGAAACAGGATGCACCTGAGCTCAACTTCAAGTCTCATAGCAAAGGGTCTGAATACTGAATAAATGAGGTGTTTCTGGTTTTTACTTTTAATAAATTTGCAAAATGTCTAACAACCTTTTTTCACTTTGTCATTATGGGCTTTTGTGTGTAGATTGCTGAGATAATTTTTTTTTACAAGTAATCCATTTAGAATAAGGTTGTAAATAAGGCTGTAACGTAACAAAATATGGAAAATGTCAAGGGGTCGGAATACTTTCCGAAGGAACTGTATGTCTTGTTTGCAGATTCTTCACATGGCTGTTTCTAATTATCACTCCATCTCAGTTTATAATAAGGGTATAAACAGTTCTTACATTACGATAGGTCACCCTCAAGTTTCTGCACACATAGTCCCCTTTACTTTCCTCTGAGTCCTGTACACAAACACACAGAGTTGGCAGTTTAGCATTCTTTTCACACAGAAAACCTGCAGACGCTTTTCTTTCTAATTTGGGAATAACATTAGTTTACTACATGTACTTCACACATGAGGGATTATTAATGTTTATGCATATTTCAGGCATATTTGAGCAGAACCCTATAAATTAGAATCCCAAAAGGAAAAAGTACTAAGCACATCAAGGGACTTTTGTATATGCCTGTATCTTTTTGTATCTGGCTTTTCAATAAGGTTGTATTCATCTACCATTCATGACTACTACTAACTGTAGTGTTGATAACATAGTTATGGTGTCAATGGCGTGGGTACTGGGAGCGGAGTCAGGTGCAGGAGAGCAGAGAGTTGTGAACAGGCGCACACTTTATTGAGGCAGGAGAAACCAACAGACGCACGCCACTGTGTCAAAACCTCCAGCCAATGCAAAAGTGCCAACGCGCAAACAGTCACAATAATACAGTATAAACACAATAACATTCCTCGTGAAATAAAACACGGAATAAACGCATACCAGTAAAGCACGTCAACATAGACACGTAACACAAAACAATCTCACACAAAGACATGATGGGGAACAGAGGAATAAATACATGTAGTGTGATTGGGGAATGAAAACCAGGTGTGCAGGGAACAAGACAAAACAAATGGATACATGAAAAATGGAGCGGTGATGGCTAGAAAGCCGGTGACTTCGACCACCGAATGAACAAGGAGAGGGGCCGACTAGAGGGGCCGACTTCCGGAGGCCGGTTGTCTTGCGAGAGGACAAGAGAACCAACCAAAGCAGGAAGTGGTCAGAGAGAGTGAAGAAGTAGCCTACTACTCACGCAGTAAATAGTAAACGGGTCACAAACAAATGGCTCCTCTTGTTTCTCCGGCCAGTAGCGCTCACACTTTTTCTACAAAAGAGTATGTGGGTCACATTACAAACAATCTGTCTTCAATGTGCAACAGGCTACAACACTGACCTAATATTTACCACAGTCTATGACTATGAAATGCAGTATAATAATATAGTAAAAATTAGCATAGAGGGTGACTTACCCTGCCCATCTCATACTCCCTGCAAGCCATCACTATGACCTGATAGAAGACAAGATCCCCATCAGTGCAACATCACCAGAGAGAATGACAGGGGGTTGTTCTACCTCAAAAAGCATTAAAAATAGGATTTCAACACCCACCATCTCAGGTTGTTCTGAAATCGTGGATGATCAAACAATACTCAGAGCCACAGTTCAATACTACTAAGCATAGAGAACTGATAATATATCTAATCATCAACAACAAAAATCAAATCTATTTACTCGTTGTTGGCGTGAGGTATGGGGGGGTCAGTGGATGTCTTACTCATGTCTTACTCATTGTTAGAAAAAGGTTTGGTCCAAATTGGATGTTTTATACTATAATTATTGAATAATATATTAATCATATGAATTAAAATGTGTTAGCTTAATTTTTCAGATATCAACTTATATTTCACCAACATAATGTTTCAGGAATGCTTATCCTATCTGTTTAATTACAGAAACAATTTCAGAGCAATCTGAGATGGTGGGTATCATGGCTTGCTGAAATGTCATGGAACAACCCTAGAGAGAGAGAGAGAGAGAGAGAGAGAGAGAGAGAGAGAGAGAGAGAGAGAGAGAGAGAGAGAGAGAGAGAGAGAGAGAGAGAGACAGAGAGAGACAGAGACAGAGAGAGAGACAGAGAGAGAGAGACAGACAGACAGACAGACAGACAGACAGACAGACAGACAGACAGACAGACAGACAGACAGACAGACAGACAGACAGACAGACAGACAGACAGACAGACAGACAGACAGACAGACAGACAGACAGACAGACAGACAGACAGACAGACAGACAGACAGACAGACAGACAGACAGACAGACAGACAGACAGACAGACAGACAGACAGACAGACAGACAGACAGACAGACAGAGAAAGAGTGAGTGAGAGAGACATACACACAGAGACTGACAGGCAGACAGTGTGGTACCTCTATGTTGTACTCCCAGAGCATCCTCCAGAAGTCCAGCACGGTGTGGGGCAGAGGGCCCTGAGTGGCAATGTAGGCCCTGGCCCCTGACACTCCCTGGGGTTACAGAGCATATGGTCACACACGCGGGACTCTACTGCAGATACTCTTCTGTTGTGTCTTCTATTATACCAAGATCAAGTCTCGCCACCCTACCTTGATGAAGCTGGCATTGATGTAGTCATTGTCATTCTTAGAGGTGGTAAGGGATAGCTTCACTCTGCTGTGGTCAACTGAGGTGAGATGATGACAGTATTGTAGTGAGGACTGCATAAATATACCACTTCAAACCACTACATTAGACTGTAACTGTAAAATGTGACTTACAGGGAACAATGTCCTTGTATCGGTTCTTCTTCACATTCTCCTGCTTCTCCGCTACTTTGGTGGGGTAGGTTTTGTCAGTGCGGTACTTGGTGGACTGGCGTTTGAGCCTCTGCAACAGTGAGAAGTGAGGAAAATAGAAAAGAAAATACTAGGCATATATTTGCAGGTGCAGGAGGGAAGGGGTTATCTCAGTCTATCACCCAGACCGGTCTGGCTAAATGTAAGGGTGTCTAAACACCTTGTTCCTCTGGGGAATTGGAAGTAAGTAGCCATACAGCCAATGAGATTGCAGTTCCTATGTCTGAGTCTAGTAACTCTTCAAAGGGTGTAGAGTGTAGAGTCAGTGTTATAATCACACCCATGTACTGTACACTCGGTGGGTAACACTGTGACACCACACCACTGCCAAAGCTTAACGTCAGTTCTGGCATAGTCATTAGATTACTGGAAACATACAGTGCCGCAAATAAATAAATTGGGCTATAGGCTACAGTCAAAGACTGCAGAACGATTGCTTAATAGGTGTTGCCTGATTTAGATATGTTTCTGCTTATAATTTCCCAATTTAGGTTGGCTATTTGTTAGTTAACTTGACTATAATTAGATACATGTAGCTTCTCTTTTGTCATTACATGTTGCCCTAGAAAACTAAATAAACCCTTACTCAACAGAAAGAATACTGTAATAGATCGATTGAATGAACACTTCAATCTAGTTGACATCTTTGAAGTTTTCTCTGTCATCTTTCACGGTGCAAAGATGTTTAGGGACTGGGGAGAAAATACAATAAAGCAAAATGTCCAAATGACATCAGTTTGACCAGTTGTAAGGAAAAAGAAAGCTGTGAAAACCACCAAACCTGTTTCTGATAAGATTTCAGTTCGGCTTCAATGCATATTTTATGTGGTTGAAATACTATCAGCTTTTATGACAAAGACAGCACCTCTATAGATGGTATCTAACTGAGCATAACATTCTCTGAAGATGCAGAAATAAATCAATAACTTTCTCCACTCCTGTTCCCATGTCCAAATTTTGCCTACATTTGGTGTATAATTTCATTGCAATAAATGCTTAAATCTGTAGGTGTTAATAATAAGGCTGTAGCCATATTTGCACAGGACTAGTATTACTAGGGAACGTTGGTAATGTATTTATTACCCCAGAATGTACGTTATTCCAGAGGTGCAATATTTTTTCATGATGCATTTGGCAATGTTCAGTTCAATCCCACAAAAAGTTTAAAAAAACATTCACTGTGAAAGTCGATACGTATAGGCCCTTCATATACAGTGCATTCGGAAAGTATCCAGACCCCTTAAATTTTTAAACATTTTGTTATGTTACAGCCTTATTCTAAAATGTATTCAATTGTTTTTTCCCCTCAACAATCTACACACAAACCTTGTGAAAAAATAGATATATCACAGTTACATAAGTATTCAGACCCCTCACTCAGTACTTTGTTGAAGCACCTTTGACAGCGATTACATCCTCGAGTCTTCTTGGGCTCTGGCTGGGCCACTTATTCAGAGACTTGCCCTGAAGCCACTCCTGCATTGTCTTGGCTGTGTGCTTAGGGTCATTGTCCTGTTAGAAGGTGAACCTTCACCCCAGGCTGAGGTCCTGAGAGCTCTGGAGCAGGTTTTATCAAGGATCTCTGTACTTTGTTCCATTCATCTTTCCCTCAATCCTGACTTGTCTCCCTGTCCCTGCCACTGAAAAACATCCACACAGCATGATTCTGACACCTTTAGGTGCCTTTTGGCAAACTCCAAGCGGGCTGTCATGTGCCTTTTACTGAGGAGTGGCTTCCGTCTAGCCACTCTACCGTAAAGGCCTGATTGGTGGAGTGCTGCAGAGACGGTTGTCTTTCTGGAAGGTTCTCCCATCTCCACAGAGGAACGATAGAGCTCTGTCAGAGTGACCATCAGGTTCTTTTTCACCTCCCTGACCAAGGTCCTTCTCCACCGATTGCTCAGTTTGGCCGGGCGGCCAGCACTAGGAAGAGTGGTAGTTCCAAACTCCTTCCATTTAAGAATGATGGAGGCCACTGTGTTCTTGGTACCCTTCCCCAGATCTGTGCATCAGCACAATCCTGTTTCGGAGCTCTACGGATAATTATTTCAACCTCATGGCTTGGTTTTTGCTCTGACATGCACTGTCAACTGTGGGACCTTATATAGACAGGTGTGTGCCTTTCCAAATCATGTTCAATCAATTGAATTTACCTCAGGCACCTGAGCTGAATTTCGAGTCTCAGAGCAAAGGGTATAAATACTTATGTAAATAAGGTATTTCTGTTTTAATTTTTAATACGTTTGCAAAAATGTCTAAAAACCTGTTTTCACTTCGTCATTATGGGGTATTGTGTTTAGATTTATGAGGGGAACATTTTCTTTAACACATTTTAGAATAAGGCTTTAAAGTAACAAAATGTGGAAAAAGTCAAGGGGTCTGAATACTTTATGAATGCACTGTATAGGCTATGCGCAGCACATCTTTCAGCTTATGTAATTAGTTGTTTTCTTGCTCAAACCACGAGCAACACCTGTCAAACTCTGACATTTCTCTCAAAACATAGGGATTTCTATTCGCACGGGACTAGTATTATCAGAGGTCTTGGAGTTTGCCAAAACAGTATGTTATTCTGGTTAGTCAATGTCCAAATTTCAGTTTCCATTTAACACATCTAAACAGTAGGCTACAAGTCCCCTGACATATTATAGGCCTATTTGAAGTCCCATCATGTGACTGTTGAATTTGTATAGAGCCTCACAATCATCACACATAACATAGCCGGCACTATTATCTTCCTCTTTTACCACTTCCCCAAATCTTTACTAAACATTACTTTTCTGGTCCTCCCTTCTCTTTATTTTCAACTCTCCTTTTGCAGCTTGGGTCTTATTGAATTAAACATCGACAATGTCCTTTTTGCCTCCGCGGATTGACGTTAACTTCTTCTGCCCTTCCCAGAAGCTTTGTTTGGCGATTGGCTGTGTAGGCTATTTGGCGCTCGTAGGCTATTTGGCGCGCGTAGGCTATTTGGCGCGCGTTGGCTACAGTTAAACCCTAACGTTTAGGCTTATGCAGTTATACCAGATAGCCTAAAATAATGAAGGAAAAACCTCAATGTAGACTATATAAACTGCACAATAATTACATTTATGGATTTTTTAAAGGTATTGCTTCTCTTTATTCAACCCGCCTGGCACCCACCCGCCCTTCAGCCACACAATGTGCATGTGTGTATGTGTGTGTGTATATGTGTGTGTGTATGTGTGTGTGTATATGTGTGTGTGTTTATGTGTGTATGTGTGTATATGTGTATATGTGTGTGTGTTTATGTGTGTATGTGTGTGTGTGTGTATATGTGTGTATGTGTGTGTGTGTGTGTATGTGTGTATGTGCGTACAGGGTGGTGAGGCGGGGGGGTTCTGCATCCGTAACATCAAATTTGCCTGTCGATCATCTTACTTGTATGGGGGCCTTCAGAAACAGGCAGCAGTACAATAAGAGGAAGCTCATAAGCAGTAGTTGGGGACTGACTGACACAATCCATACAGGAACAACCCATACAGAAACCACCCATACAGAAACGACCCATACAGAAACAACCCATACAGGAACAATCCATACAGGAACAACCCATACAGAAACCACCCATACAGAAACAACCCATACAGAAACAACCCATACAGGAACAATCCATACAGGAACAACCCATACAGAAACCACCCATACAGAAACAACCCATACAGAAACAACCCATACAGGAACAATCCATACAGGAACAACCCATACAGAAACAACCCATACAGAAACAACCCCTGCAGGAACCACCCATACAAAAACCACTCATACAGAAACCACCCCTACAGGACCAACCCATAGAGAAACAACCCACACAGAAACAACCCATACAGAAACAACCCATACAGAAACAACCCATACAGGAACAACCCATACAGGAACAACCCGCACAGAAACAGCATAACAGAAATAGTATGTCTCTGAACATGGCGTTCTTTTGTGAAATTCTTCTTGGAAAATTGGCAGAGTTCTGCTCAGTGGAATAACAGTATGGCTTATCACAACAACACTCTCTCTTTGTCCACACACACTCACATAAAAACAAATACACTCCCTCACATGCTCTTGATGTTTAGACAAACTGTAAACACTCAGCGTCACAGGACAGGCCAACTCATAAGACTAAATCCACTTTTTTATACAGTGAGAAAAGTAATCAAATAAATAGATGAACTCACTGAGAACTCCCCTGTGAAGCCACTCTCAGCTTCCTCCTCCTCAGCCTCCTTGCTCTCCACTTGAGCCAGGAAGCCCCTCAGTATCCAGGCTTGCTGCTCCATGGCTGGGCTGCTGGGGCTACGCGTGTGCTGCTGCAGCCTGGCATGTCAGGACACAGAGGGCCACGGGACCATGGACAGGGGGCCCACCGTCAGGGTTCGGGTGGCTGGGGGTGTCTCTGTTCCAAGGGGCCTGGTGAGAGGCACAAGGCACTGTCAGAGCTGTTGTCAGTTCAAGGAGGCAGCAGCAGCAAGCTAAAAGGTTCTGTGGTCAGTTTAAAAAAATATCACCACACCCCCTTGTGTCTCTCTCACTGGGTCCTAGAGCCAGCCAAGCTCCACTGGGTCCTAGAGCCAGCCCTGCGAGAGAAAGAGAAAGATAGAAAGAAACATACAGTGAGAGAGGCACAGACACAAACACAGAGGGAAAGGGAGATAAATGTGCAGACACATGCTTGAACAGCCCTAGAGCAGGGTTTCCAAAACTAAGTCCGGGGGCCCCCCTGGGGACATGTTTTGGTTCTTGCCCTAGAACTACACAGCTGATGCAGTGTGGAGTCAAGGTGAAGGCTGTACTCATATTGACAGTGTCATGTCTTCTATAAACAATATATTAGTACAAGTACTTACTTGGTACATTCGGTTTCTCTCTTCTGCTTGTAGTGACTATTGTCAGACCAACTCCTGTGTTGTCGCTTGTGTGTGTAATACCTGTGTGTGTAATCGCTGTGTGTGTGTGATTTCTCTGTGTGTAATCTCTGTGTGTGTAATCTCTGTGTGTGCAATGTCTCTGTGTGTAATCTCTGTTTGTGTCATCTCTGTGTATGCCATCTCTATGTGTGTGATCTCTGTGTGTGTAATCTCTGGGTGTGTGATCTCTATGTGGGAAATCTCTGAGTGTGTAATATATGTGTGGGTAATCTCTGTGTGTGTTGCCACCTGATGGAGATACAACTGACAGAAGAGGTTTAACTACCTACTGACAGGTACAGTTATCTCAACTCTACTGAGACAGCTGATTGTCCAGCATTACAGAAACACGTTGAGGAAACTGCCATGATTACACTACAGTCATTTGGAGGAAATTTAGGCTGGAGAGTCAGTACACAAGTATCACTAAAGTCAGATTAATTTGGTTTAATTTTCAGCATCTGGATTTTACTTTCTCAATGAAGTCAAATTCAAAACCAAAGAATCACATGTTGGCAGTGATCACCAATCAACAGGTTCCCCTTTTCTTTATGTAATGACACATAGGTAATCTAACTAACAATTCCAAAAAAACTACTGTCTTATAACACAGTGTAAGGGGATAAAGAATATGTACATAAGGATATATGAATGAGTGATGGTACAGAGCAGCATAGTGGAAGGTCTATAACATTGCATAATTGAATGGTCCTGGAGCAGAATGGTTCAAAGTAGTCGTACTCTCCACCCCCGACAAATAACTATTTGAAGCAGCATAGGCCTATACATTTTAATGTTGTATTATATAAGGTTATATATTATGGATGATTAAACCAAAACCAAATTCATCTGAGCCTAATACTGTATATCAGTGAAATTGAACAGGGTGAATAATGCCAATTGGATCTCGTTATAGAGGGTCTATTCACATCCTCTGCACACCTCTGAAGCTCTCTTAGCAGAGGAGGATGCTGCACTAACCACAGTCCATTTCAGAGACATCCTGTCTCATCATCAACACGACACTTCATCTTACAATAACCTCGTTCACAGGTTGAATTGCTATTGTATAGGTTCAGAGATAGAGACGGCTGGTAAAGGACATTAGTCTTACCATGATGAGGGTCCTTTATCTCCTGTTGCTCTGTGAAAGTAAGTATATTTTAATCAACTTTTAAATGTAGTAATTACAACGTGTTTATAGTTCCTTTTCAACCAGTTTGTTTGAAAGAAATGTCCTGTTTTCATGCCCTCACAATTGTACATAACATTTCTTGATATCAAAGGAATTGTCACGTTCTGACCAAAGTTCTCTTATTTTATTCTTTGTTTTAGTATGGTCAGGGCGTGAGTTGGGGTGGGCAGTCTATGTTTGTTTTTCTATGTTGGTTTTTGTGTTCAGCCTAGTGTGGTTCTCAATCAGAGGCAGGTGTCGTTAGTTGTATCTGATTGAGAATCATACTGTTGGTTTGTGGGTGTTTGTTTCCGTGTGTTTTGGCCACACGGTACTGTTTCGGTTTTGTAAATTCACTTTGTTATTTTTTGTTTAGTGTTCTGAGTTTGAATTAAAAATCATCATCGAACACTTACAATGCTGCACCTTGGTCCGATCCTTCTTCCACCAACGACAACCCTTACAGGGATGAACATATATACAGTAACAGTAGAATTCCTCTGAAACTGTATTCAGCATAGTTTGTCCTACTTACGCCTGTCTGTGACTACATAATGATATCAAACCACAACTGTGTTGATTTTTTTCTCGGTCTGATTAACGCTCACACTCTTTTTCCAATCATATACATTATCATTATCAACAGGGTTGCCATTATATACAGTACCAGTCAAAAGTTTGGACACACTTGCTTCTACACCTGCATTGCTTGCTGTTTGGGGTTTTAGGCTGGGTTTCTGTACAGCACTTTGAGATATCAGCTGATGTACGAAGGGCTATATAAATACATTTGATTTGATTTTACTTACTCATTCAAGGGTTTTTCTTTATTTGTACTATTTTCTACATTGTAGAATACTAGTGAAGACATCAGAACTAGGAAATAACATATATGGAATCATTTAGTAACCAAAAAAGTATTACAAAAATCCAAATATATTTTATAGTTGAGATTCTTCAAAGTAGCCACCCTTTGCCTTGACAACAGCTTTGCACACTCTTGGAATTCTTTCAACCAGTTTCATGAGATAGTCGCCTGGAATGCATTTCAAATAACAGGTGTGCCTTGTTAATAGTTAATTTGTGGAATTTCTTTCCTTCTTAATGCGTTTGAGCCCATCAGTTGTGTTGTGACAAGGTAGGGAAGGTATACAGAAAGTAGCCCTATATGGTAAAAGACCAAGTCCATATTATGGCAAGAACAGCTCAAATAAGCAAAGAGAAAAGACAGTCCATCATTATTTTAAGACATGAAGGTCAGTCAATATGGAACATTTTAAGAATTTTGAACGTTTCTTCAAGTGCAGTCGCAAAAACCATCAAGCGCTATGATGAAACTGGCTCTCATGAGGACCGCCACAGGAATGGAAGACCCAGAGTTACCTCTGCTGCAGAGGATAAGTTCATTAGAGTTACCAGCCTCAGAAATTGCAGCCCAAATAAATGCTTCACATTGTTCAAGTAACAGACACATCTCAACATCAACTGTTCAGAGGAGACTGTGTGAATCAGGGCTTCATGGTCGAATTACTGCAAAAAAAACACTACTAAAGGACACCAATAATAAGAAGAGACTTGCTTGGGCAAAGAAGGACGAGCAATGGACATTAGACCGGTGGAAATCTGTGCTTTGATCTGATGAGTCCAAATTGAGATTTTTGGTTCCAACTGCTGTGTCTTTGTGAGACGCTGAGTAGGTGGACGAATGATCTCCGCATGTGTAGTTCCCACCGTGAAGCATGGAGGAGGTATGATGGTGTGGGGGTGCTTTGCTGGTGACACTGTCAGTGATTTATTTACAATTCAAGGCACACTTAACCAGCATGGCTACCACAGCAATCTGCAATGATACGCCATCCCATCTGGTTTGCGCTTAGTGGGACTATCATTTGTTTTTCAACAGGACAATGACCCAATACACCTCCAGGCTATGTAAGGGCTAAGAAGGATAGTGATGAAGTGCTGCATCAGATGACCTGGCCTCCACAATCCCCCCGACCTCAACCCAATTGAGATTGTTTGTGATGAGTTGGACTGCAGAGTGAAGGAAAAGCAGCCAACAAGTGCTCAGCATATGTGGGAACTCCTTCAAGACTGTTGGAAAAGCATTCCAGGTGAAGCTGGTTGAGAGAATGCCAAGAGTGTGCAAAGCTGTCATCAAGGCAAATGGTGGCTACTTTGAAGAATCTAAAATCTAAAATATATTTGAAAATAAAAATAGTAAAAATAAAGTGTCACTGGAATTTCATAATTCCTATTAATTATACAGTCTATTTTATAAGAAGTTTTATGATTCCTATTTGCATAAAATAGACAGAGACCAGTCTTATCAAAATTAGTTAATAGTATTTATTCTCGGAGCGCGCTGCCATGTAACCACGAACAACAGTTTATATGCAAAATATGACGTCATAGGTTATAAAATATTCTTTCTCCCAACAGTTCAAAAGTTCATTCCCACCCCTTTGCTCTCTCTCACTCCAGACACAGTTATATCAAGATAAAACTTCTGAAGTTTTCATCCATCACCATTCAGCAGACAGTTCTAGCTAATGGAAAACCTGAGAAAACACACTCTGCCTTATCTAAACATCCCAGAGCTAAGTTGAGTCGGTTCAACCATAGGTTAACGAACCTTTCTGCTTACTTAAAAACCCACACTTCCAGTCTTCTCCAACCTGGCTGGAATGGTATTTATTTTATTTTATTACCCCCTGTTACATGCTCCACAATCCCTTCCTCATGAATTAATATTGTTAATCAGATATACTAAAACAGAGTATAAGTTTCATTAGTTATTTAAAATGTAGATATTGTTTAGTCATTATTCATATAATTCCTAACATAAAGAAAACCCGTTGAATGTGTTCAGACTTTGGACTGGTACTGTATATACTGTATATGAAGTAGATATGTACCTGCACAGTATATTTTCTTACACTACTGATGATGACCATTTACTGCATACAGAATACTATCCAGTGTACATCAGCACACAGAAAATGCTATTTTCAACCTGCAGAACATATTTAAAAAGACATTCTGTAGGTCTGAAAGGGCTGTTGACCAACAATGATGATTTATCTAACTATTTGTTGTGTTTCTTTTCCCAGCAAGTGTCCAGCTTCAGTGTGACAAAACAGTAATCCAGGCCAATGTTGGGAGTGGATTCAGTCTGGTCTGCCAGTACCAAACAAACCGGTACCTCTTCAGTAAGAAGTACTGGTGCCGTGGGGAGTCTAGGTCAACCTGTGTTATTCTAATGGACTCGGATCACCTCACCAACAGAGAGCTCAGACACAGGTCTCAGATCATAGATGCACAGCGAAGGGGGTTGGTCATCATCATGACAGATCTCAAGTTAGAGGATACTGGAGTGTACTGGGTTGGGATTGATAAAATCCATGCTGATATCATGACTTCCATCAATCTAATTGTGACATTTGGTAAGATTCTTTTTGCTCTTTACTTTTACTGGCAGTTTCCCCTTCCCCTTTTCTTTTGCATTATCCAAATAACATCTCTCTCTCCCAGTGGCAGTGTCCAAACCCATGGTATGGCCCCTGAGTTCAATGGGAGACACTTGCTGGGGCCAGCCTGTGACAGTGCACTGTGCTAGTGCAAAGGGCACAAGTGTCCAGTACACCTGGTACCAATCCACCCAACCCCAGGACATCCAGTTTCAGAGCTCAGCAGACCTGCACCTACACTGTGGCATTGTGGAAGAAGACAGCCAGTACTACTGCAGTGCCAGCAACGATGTGAGCAGCCAGCATAGTGGGATGGTTTCGGTGCAGGTTCTGAAGCCCTCTGAGGAGGACTGCATCTATCGTTTTGCTATGGAGGGTAAGTGCTAAAAAAATACTTTTGAATGTGGTTGATTAAGTAGGAACAAATTAAATCAGTAAAAGTAAAACACATCAGCAAAACTACATCCTAAGTAGACACCCAAGTTAATTCATCCTAAACATGTAGCTTCTCAGTAAAGTATAATAACTATTTCCAATCCATGCATATGTACTTTAACACCACCAGGCCAGAGAAGCTATGACTGTAGTGACAGACTGAAGACAAGCACAGCCACACCTCTGCGTTCTACTGGCCATCTGACAGAAGAACCCTATCAACCTGGAACCAACAGCAACCTGTCCTCAACAATCAATCAAACACACCAGGATTGGCATTACAGTAGGTCAGAACCGTGTCACCTCTATGTAACCTCTGTGTAACCTCTGTGTATCTATTTCCACCAGATCCACATTAGCACACCTTGAGCTGAAGCCTGTTACCCAGTAACATAATGTGACATGTCTTGAAGAACCAGTGCAGCTAGACTTCCTTTGATGTGATCAATCTGTCAGCATGTTATGTACAGTATATCACAAAAGTGAGTACACCCCTCACATTTTTGTCAATATTTGAGTATATCTTTTCATGTGACAACACTGAAGAAATGGCACTTTGCTACAATGTAAAGTAGTGAGTGTACAGCTTGTATAACAGTGTAAATGTGCTGTCCCCTCAAAATAACTCAACACATAGCCATTAATATCTAAACCGCTGCCAACAAAAGTGAGTACACCCCTAAGTGAAAATGTCCAAATTGGGCCCAAAGTGTCAATATTTTGTGGCCACCATCATTTTCTAGCACTGCCTTAAACTTCTTGGGCATGGAGTTCACCAGAGCTTCACAGGTTGCCACTGGAGTCCTCTTCCACTCCTCCATGATGAAATCATGGAGCTGATGGATGTTAGAGACCTTGCACTCCTCCACCTTCTGTTTGAGGATGCCCCACAGATGCTCAATAGGGTTTAGGTCTAGAGACATGCTTGGCCAGTCCATCACCTTTACCCTCAGCTTCTTTAGCAAGGCACTGGTCGTCTTGGAGGTGTGTTTGGGGTCGTTATCATGTTGGAATATTGCCCTGCAGCCCAGTGTCCGAAGGGAGGGGATCATGCTCTGCTTCAGTATGTCACAGTACATGTTGGCATTCATGGTTCCCTCAATGAACTGTAGCTCCCCAGTGCCGGCAGTACTCATGCAGCCCCAGACCATGACACTTGCACCACCATGCTTGACTGTAGGCAAGACACACTTGTCTTTGTACTCCTCACCTGGTTGCCACCACACACGCTTGACACCACCTGAACCAAATAAGTTTATCTTGGTCTCATCAGACCACAGGACATGGTTCCAGTAATCCATGTCCTTAGTCTGCTTGTCTTCAGCAAACTGTTTGCGGGCTTTCTTGTGCATCATCTTAAGAAGAGGCTTCCTTCTGGGACGACAGCCATGCAGACCAATTTGATGCAGTGTACGGCGTATGGTCTGTGCACTGACAGGCTGACCCCCACCCCTTCAACCTCTGCAGCAATGCTGGCAGCACTCATACGTCTATTTCCCAAAGACAACCTCTGGATATGACGCTGAGCACGTGCACTCAACTTCTTTGGTCGACCATGGCGAGGCCTGTTCTGAGTGGAACCTGTCCAGTTAAACCGCTATATGGTCTTGGCCACCGTCCTGCAGCTCAGATATACTCAAATATTTACAAAAATGTGAGGGGTGTAATCACTTTTGTGATATACTGTACATGTCTGTTGTTTGGTGGCAGTGTAGCAAAGGTTTGCATTAAGAGGCACAGTGCAGTAGCGCTGTTAAGAGGTTGCATATATTTTAGTTGTCCACTTTCAAGTACAGGATGTACTGTGCACTCTTAAAAAGTGTACTGTGTATGCTGCTGTAGAAATGAGATCTGAAGACTACTACTATATAGGGGAGAGTGGGGTAAGGGGTGGAAAAATGGGAAAAAAGCCACCCTTGTTTCTAGGAAACCATACAGAAAATGTACCATTTGACCAAATACTTAGAAAGAGGTCATCATTTCATGGAGTTTGTGAAGGAAGTAACCACATGGAAAAAGTGGTAATCAAGTTGGGTCCAAAAAATTGATTTTTACCAAATGAAATGAATTTATTGTGTTAGAGGTTTCATGGTGCTTGTATCTAAACCAAAGTAGATCATTTTAAGATGGTTCTATACATCAGTTTGGGTCTCTATAAGCATCAATATGAGGTCCTAAACCTAGAATTAAAGCATCGTTGTAGCTGTGTCCTGTGTCGGCTAATATAGTCAAAGTGTTTGCCTTGGGGTAAGTTGAGCCAATGGCCATGGGGTAAATTGAGCCAATTGTTGAGCCAATGGCAAGTGTTTGTTAGGTGTTGAGCCTGTTAAAATGTGCCTAAAATTATTAAAATACCAAAAAGTGATTGTGATTGGGTTGAAATGTGTTTGGGAAATAAAGATATAAAAATAAGTACCACTCGAGTGGCGTAGCGGTCTAAGGCACCTGCATCGCAGCGCTAGAGGTGCTACTACAGACTTGGGTTCGATCCATGCGGCTGTGATCGGGAGTCCCATAGGGCGGCGCATAATTGGCCCAGCGCCATCTGGGTTTAGGGGAGGGTTTGGCCGGGGGGGGTTTTACTTGGCTCATTGCGCGCTAGTGACTCCTTGGGACGGCCGGACGCCTGCAGGCTGACCTTGGTCATCAGTTGAATGGTGTTTTGGCTGGCTTCCGGGTTAAGTGGGTGGGTGTTAAGAAGCGCAGTTTGGTGGGCCATGTTTCAGAGGACACATAACTTGACCTTCGTCTCCTGAGTCCATTGGGGGTAAAATACAACAACAACAAAAATATAAATAAAATAGTTGGTGTTTTACCCAATAAATTATATATATATAGTATAATATATACAGTATATATTATTATAGCTTACAGTTTGTTCGTCGTTAGTCAGCACCTCTACACTAAATCATTTTCTCTACACTAAATCAAGCTCATGCTTTTTATTATGGAAAGAAAAATAGACATGGTTTTAAAAAGGTAGTGGTAATATTTCATTCAGTACAGAAATTGGCTGTTGGCTGTTGATGGATAGGGTCAACATAGGCCTTGCTGCTTTGCCTAGCTTCATTCGTTGCATTGAGCCAATTTCATATTTTGTGTATGTGCATTGCCTTAACATGTTGTGGAGGTAAGCCTGGGGTAAGCTCTGTACATTTCAGCATGTCTACATAATTTGGTGCTGAATGAAGCTAGCTAAACAACTTGATAAATGGACACTATACTTCACCTCAAAAAAGGCTACAAGCTCACGTAAAGTTGGCAACTGAACTATGTGGAGTTATTGTATAGTCTACCATTGCTGAAAAAGATGAAAGGTTATCTAGACACTTGGAGACTTCCACCGTGTTTGGTTGCTAGGTGAAGACAGGTTCCTGGGTCCAGAGCATTTGAAAATGACTGCCCCCTCTCACGGAAGCCATGGGATTTTAAGGCCGACAGTACGCAGGCATTGTTAGCAGAAAACAGTACCCCCTCCATTATGGTAAATGGAAAAATGGCAATCTTCGTGGTCAATCATTGTGTAATAAAAAATAATAATTGGAAGACAGTCACGGTACCAATAACTGCTTCTAATACACCAGATGTATGTCGTTGAGTAGCTCAAACTGTGCATGTCTCCATTAAAGGCCATCTTAACTGACTTAATATGGCATCAATGCACTATTGTATTCACAGTGCATTTGGAAAGTATTCAGTCCCCTTCCCTTTTTCCACATTTTGTTATGTTACAGCAATTTTCTCAAATGGATTAAATAAAACATTTCCCCCATCAATCGACACACAATATCCCATAATGACAAAGCGAAAACAGGTTTTTAGACATTTGGCAAATGTATCCCCTGTGGAGATAGTTGTCTTTCTGGAAGTTTCTACCATCTGTGCAGCACTCCACCAATCAGGCCTTTATGGTAGAATGGCCAGACCGAAGCCACTCCTCAGTAAAAGGCACATGACAGCTCGCTTGGAGTTTGCCAAAAGGCACCTAAAGGACTCTCAGAACATGAGAAACAAGAGCAAGCTCTGGTCTTATGAAACCAAGATTGAACTCCTTGGCCTGAATGCCAAATGTCACATCTGGAAGAAACCTGGCACAATCCCTAAACTGAAGCATTTCTAAAAACCTGTTTTTGCTTTGCCATTATGAGGTAGTGTGTGTAGATTG
Organism: Oncorhynchus tshawytscha; assembly: GCF_018296145.1. NCBI lineage: Eukaryota > Metazoa > Chordata > Actinopteri > Salmoniformes > Salmonidae > Oncorhynchus > Oncorhynchus tshawytscha. Next base: position 70,923,500 of record NC_056444.1, on the reverse strand, counting down.
ACAATTGAATACATTTTAGAACAAGGCTGTAAAAAAATGTGGAAGTATTCAAGGGGTCTGAATACTTTCCGAAAGTACTGTGGGAATGAATGGTGTCATGTGATCGATAGCTTTGTCCATTCATACAATTATTGTTCCAGAGCAGACAATCATTGGTCCAGAATAACGGGTGATATGTCTGTAATTTGGCCAGTACTTGAGGGGTGTGACTGTGGTTGTCTGTGTTAACTATGCACACTCACAGGGCCCTATACACCACACACACTGATACTCCAACACACATACAAAACACTCACTCCATCATTTGCTCAAACACATAATATGCACATACATTAATACTGACTCGAAACACACCCACTCACATACAATCATCATTTTCGCTGCTGCTACTCTGATTATCATATACCCTGACGCCTAGTCACCTTACCCCTATACATACTGTATCTACCGCTATCGATCCAGGAGCCTAGACATTGTACATATGGTACTGGAACTGACCCTGTATATAGTATGCTTACTTTATCGTGTTCTTATTTTTATATCGTGTGCGTTTTTGTTATTTTTAGTGTTACATTGTTATTGATTACTGCGTTGTTGAGGTTAAAGCTAGCAAGATAGGCATTTCACTGTACTTGTGCATGTAACATTAAAACTAACATGTCATGTGCAGTTAGACTTCCCCTTGCAGTGGTCAAATGTGGTACGTTGTTTGATTGCAGTGTAGTGAATGTTTCCAGAGAGGCACAGTGCTGTGAAAGGTTGCAGAGGTGTAGACCAGGCCTGGGCAAAGACCGACCCGGGGGCCGTATGCGGCCTGCGACCTGATTCAATACAGCCTGTGGAATAATGCTCAGATCACGGAAAGAATTGGCGATAGTAAAGTTTTGAAAAAATGTATTTGTTATTCAAATTAAAATCCCAATGAATACTCTCTTCGCGTAATGATTTAGCTCCCACCGCTTGTGGGACACTTATTTTGAAGGCACGCATAAATAACAACTGCACGAGGACAGACAGTGAAAACCGGCTGACACATGTCACAGTTTCAAATAGTAGCTAGCTAGAAATTGCACAAAAATGAGTTTTACAAAGAACAGCATCTGCTTCCAACTCACACCCTCAAACACATAGATCCCCTGAACGCAGCTCACTCTCAAAATCCCAATCCCCTGAATTCTAATCACTTGTTCACACACCTGTATGTCATTATCACACACTATTTAGTTAATTTCTTTGCACCCCATCACTGTGAGGTATTGTTTGTTTTGTGACACACTTTTTCGGGGGGCTGTTTTTCCCTGTGAGTTACTCCTCCCGTGTATGATAGTTTTTGCCTGCCTCACTAACAACGCCCTTTTGCCTATTCACTACCTGTACTGTTATCAACCTATATTCTGATCTCACGGACGACGTTACTAGCCTTTTCCCTACCTGTACTGTTGCCTTTTTGGACCCCCTGTGTCTGACCTTCTTCCTGCCCTTGGACCCAGCTACCTGCCTCCTCCTATGGTCCTTTACAAATAAACACCTGTTCCGCCCTGCACTTGAAACCAGCTCTCTGTCTACCATCGTGTTCATTACAGGTGCGTGCATACAGTGGGGAGAACAAGTATTCGATACACTGCCGATTTTGCAGGTTTTCCTACTTACAAAGCATGTAGAGGTCTGTATAAAAAGCATGTAGAGGTCTGTATAATTACAAGCATTTCATAAGTGTCAAAGACTTTCATTGACAATTAAATGAAGTTGATGCAAAGAGTCAATATTTGCAGTGTTGACCCTTCTTTTTGAAGACCTCTGCAATCCGCCCTGGCATACTGTCAATTAACTTCTGGGCCACATCCTGACTGATGGCAGCCCATTCTTGCATAATCAATGCTTGGAGTTTGTTAGAATTTTATTTTGTTTGTCCACCCGCTTCTTGAGGATTGACCACAAGTTCTCAATGGGATTAAGGTGTAGGGAGTTTCCTGGCCATGGACCCAAAATGTTGATGTTTTGTTCCCCGAGCCACTTAATTATCACTTTTGCCTTATGGCAAGGTGCTCCATCATGCTGGAGAAGTTCATCTCCAAACTGTTCTTGGAAGGTTGGGAGAAGTTGCTCTCGGATGATGTGTTGGTACCATTCTTTATTCATGGCTGTGTTCTTAGGCAAAATTGTGAGTGACCCCACTCCCTTGGCTGAGAAGCAACACCACACATGAATGGTCTCAGGATCCTTTACTGTTGGCATGACACAGGACTGATGGTAGCGCTCACCTTGTCTTCTCCGGACAAGCTTTTTTCCGGATGCCCTAAACAATCGGAAAGGGGATTCATCAGAGAAAATGACTTTACCCCAGTCCTCAGCAGTCCAATCCCTGTACCTTTTGCAGAATATCAGTCTGTCCCTGATGTTTTTCCTGGAGGGAAGTGGCATCTTTGCTGCCCTTCTTGACACCAGGCCATCCTCCAAAAGTCTTCGCCTCACATCTGCCTGCTGCCATTCCTGAGCAAGCTCTGTACTGGTGGTGCACCGATCCTGCAGCTGAATCAACTTTAGGAGGCGGTCCTGGCGCTTGCTGGACTTTCTTGGGCGCCCTGAAGCCTTCTTCACAACAATTGAACCGCTCTCCTTGAAGTTCTTGATGATCCGATAAATGGTTGATTTAGGTGCAATCTTACTGGCAGCAATATCCTTGCCTGTGAAGCCCTTCTTGTGCAAAGCGATGACAGCATGTGTTTCCTTGCAGGTAACCATGGTTGACAGAGGAAGAACAATGATTCCAAGCACCACCCTCCTTTTGAAGCTCCCAGTCTGTTATTCGAACTCAATCAGCATGACAGAGTGATCTCCAGCCTTGTCCTCGTCAACACTCACACCTGTGTTAACGAGAGAATCACAGACATGTTAGCTGGTCCTTTTGTGGCAGGGCTGAAATGCAGTGGAAATGTTTTTGGGGGATTCAGTTCATTTGCATGGCAAAGAGGGATTTTGCAATTAATTGCAATTCATCTGATCACTCTTCATAACATTCTGGACTATATGCAAATTGCCATCATACTTGGTGAAAATTTATATTTGTGTCATTCTCAAAACTTTTGGCCACGATTGTACATGTAATTCAACAAAAAAAATAAACTTCCCTTTTCAGGATCCTGTCTTTCTAAGATAATTCATAAAAATCCAAATAACAGATCTTCATTGTAAAGGGTTTAAACACTGTCTCTCATGTTTCTTCAATGAACCATAAACAATTAATGAACATGCACCTATGGAACGGTCATTAAGACACTAACAGCTTACAGACGGTAGGCAATTAAGGTCACAGTTAGGAAAACATAGGACACTAAAGAGGCCTTTCTACTGACTCAGAAAAACACCAAAAGAAAGATACCCAGGGTCCCTACTCATCTGCGTGAACGTGCCTTAGGAATGCTGCAAGGAGGCATGACGACTGCAGATGTGACCAGGGCAATAAATTGCAATGTCCATACTGTGAGACGCCTAAGACAGCGCTACAGGGAGACAGGACGGACAGCTGATTGTCCTCGCAGTGGCAGACCACGTGTAACAACACCCTCACAGGATGGCAACAACAACTGCCCGAGTTACACCAAGAACGCACAATCCCTCCATCTGTGCTCAGACTGTCCGCAATAGGCTGAGAGAGGCTGGACAAAAGGCTTGTAGGCCTGTTGTAAGGCAAGTCCTCAACCGGCCATCACCGGCAACAACGTTGCCTATGGGCACAAATCTACCGTCACTGGACCAGACAGGACTGGCAAAAAGTGCTCTTCACTGACGAGTCGCGGTTTTGTCTCACCAGGGAAAATGGCCATTCCCCCCAGAAATGTCCGGGAACTTGCAGGTGCCTTGGTGGAAAAGTGGGGTAACATCTCACAGCAAGAACTGGCAAATCTGATGCAGTCCATGAGGATGAGACGCAATACTGACTGTTACTTTTTATTTTGACCCTCCCTTTGTTCAGGGACACATTGTTCCATTTCTGTTAGTCACATGTCTGGTGAACTTGTTCTGTTTATGTCTCAGTGGATGATTCCTGTTATTTTCATACAAATATTTACACGTTGAGTTTGCTGAAAATAAACGCAGTTGACAGTGAGAGGATGTTTTTTTTGTTGTTGCTGAGTTTAGGTGGAGTTATTAAAGTGACAATGCATAGATGAAAACAGAGAGTAGCAGTGGAGGGGGTGAGGGTGGGGGAACTGCAAATAGTTTGGGTAGCCATTTGACTAGCGGTTCAGGAGTCTACCCTCTGTAGTGCCTTGCGGTCAGAGGCCGAGCTGTTGCCATACCAGGCAGTGATGCAACCAGTCAGGATGCTCTCGATGGTGCAGCTGTAGAACCTTTTGAGGATCTGAGTACCCATGCCAAATCTTTTCAGTCTCCTGAGGAGGAATAGGTTTTGTCGTGCCCTCTTCAGGACTGTCTTGGTGTGCTTGGACCATGTTAGTTTGTTGGTGATGTCTCAACCTGCTCCACTGCAGCCCCGACAATGAGAATGGGGGTGTCCTCGGCCTCTTTTTTTCTGTAGTCCACAATCATCTCCTTTGTCTTGATCATGTTGATGGAGAGGTTGTTGTCCTGGCACCACACGGCCAGGTCTCTGACCTCCTCCCTATAGGCTGTCTTGTCGTTGTCAGTGATTAGGCCTACCACTGTTGTGTCATCGGCAAATTTAATGGTGTTGGAGTCGTGCCTGGCCGTGCAGTCATGAGTGAACAGGGAGTACAGGAGGGGACTGAGCACTCACCCCTGAGGGGCCCCTGTGTTGAGGATCAGCGTGGCGGATGTGTTGTTACCCAAGCCACCTGGTGGCAGCCCGTCAGGAAGTCCAGGATCCAGTTGCAGAGGGAGGTGTTTAGTCCCAGGGTCCTTAGCTTAGTGATGAGCTTTGAGGGCAATATGGTGTTGAACACCGAGCTGTCGTCAATGAATAGCATTCTCACATAGGTGTTCCTTTTGTCCAGGTGGGAAAGGGCAGTGTGGAGTGCAATAGAGATTGCATCATCATTGGATCTGTTGGGGCAGTATGCAAATTGGAGTGGGTCTAGGGTTTCTGGGATGATGGTGTTGATGTGAGCCATGACCAGCCTTTCAAAGCACTTCATGGCTACAAATGTGAGTGCTACGGGTCAGTAGTCATTTAGGCAGGTAACCTTAGTGTTCATGAGCACAGGAACTGTGGTGGTCTGCTTAAAACATGTTGGTATTACAGAGTCGGACAGGGAGAGGTTGAAAATGTCAGTGAAGACACTTGCCAGTTGGTCAGCGTATGATTTTAAAAAAATAGAGTCTGAGTGTTGGAGTGTGCCGCTGGCTATCACTACATTTTAAAAACAAGAAAATGGTGCCGTTGCCTTAATATAAGGAATTTTATATGATTTATATTGTTACTTTAGATAGTTAAGTATATTTTAGCAATTACATTCACTTTTGATACTTAAGTATATATAAAACCAAATACTTTCAGACTTTTACTCAAGTAGTATTTTACTGGGTGACTTTTGCTTGAGTAACTTTATATTAAGGTATCTATACTTTTACTCAAGTATGCCATTTGGGTACTTTTTCCACCACTGGGTATAGATGAAGGTGTCAGTTTTCAAATAAAGGATGTACTGAGAACTCTTAACAATTGCACTGTGTATGTTGCTGTGGGAATTAAATCTTTAGACTACTGCTGTATGTAATGTGGAATTTCATTTTCAATGAGCGATTTTCAATCATAACTCTTTTTGTTTGTTTTTCAGGGCATGGGCATTGTTGCCTGTTTGGTATGAGGTCCTGCGCTGGCTTTTCTTGGCTACTCTGATAGCAGCTGTGTGTCTTGTGCACAAGTGCAGACCTACACAAGTGTGATTCAACAGTCTCTATGACAACAGAAAGTTTCCTTTGGCAAACTGACCACTTTGTTTTACTTTGTCGCAGATATGTACTTTAGCTAACTCTTTTGTCATTGTCGTCATATAACATAACATCCTTCAGAGACATTACAAATATAGAATTGGCTATCTACTTACCTATACAAAGGCTAAAGGTAGGATTATATTTAATATATTTTAAATTGTCTTGACACAAAAGAATAGTTTAAATCTAGGTGCCAGTGAGGATGTGAAGAGTTACAGTTAGCCACAGGAGGGCAGTAATGATTGTTTTAATGGAAGTTTGAAACATCACATGTTCAATATGGTTTACATTATGAAAGGACCTTAACTGACATCATGTAATCCTAAAATAAACATTTGCATTTCTTATAATGACACAATCACCTAATTGCTTACTAATATTGTTTTTTACAGGGAGACGGGAGTTTTTTAAAATGTATTTACCTGAGACAGATACTAATTCCCTACCCAACAGCCACCAGATCCTGTCTGGTCTGCAGGGGGATGTGTTATTTTATCATATATTTTAGCGGCAAAATACATAGTCTTGTTCATACATTTCCATCAATTATTTGTCTTAGGGTAGGCCTATTCATTTGCCTGTATTGATCATCTGTAATGAATTCTCAGGGAGAAAAAGGTGTAGCGTCACATGCAGAGCGCAGCAGGTGTTTATTTCACCTTTGCAGAAGGCAGGAACCGTGGTCACAGGCAGGCAATGATCATACACAGGTAGGCAAACAGGCAGGTGAATCAAATCTAGGACTGAAGGCTATAACTGGTTCTCACAAACAAGCTAGGAAAAGGCTTAATAGAGTCAAAACGAACAATACCTTAAAGGCACAAACAGAATGAACTGAATTAAATAAGGAGCTGATGAGACCAGGTGAGTAACTAACACAGGTGAAATCAATGAACAAAAATTAAAGACAGGGCTACATTCAAGAACACAAAGAAACAGGGCTACGCTCAAGAAGGAAATACAGAACCTTACATCTAAACCATATCTATTGTGACTGTAAAACAGGAAGTCTCCTCCCTTACTGTGAATGATATTATAAAATAAACAAATGTTGCTTTATGAGTCAGGTGACTTTCATTGCATTTCTCAGGAATTGATAATGCGTATGTTCTTCCTGTGATTGATTAACTTGTCCGATGACTTTCTCAATCAAGCTTTTATTGCCCTGTATAAAAGCCTTATCTATTATGTTCGTCAGAGACACCGATAATATTTTCCATCAAGAAAAAGCCAGAGAAAAGTAAATGGAACTGAAAGAGCTTAAGTCAAAATGACACTTTATGAAATCATCTGTAATGGATAAATTATTACAATTTAGTTCGTTACAACAGAAAAATACTGAGTTGTGTGTGACGTGGTGATGAGATTAGGATCCATTCACAATTCCATGATGATTGTTATTCTATCCTTCCCAGGAACTCTGTCATACAATAAGACATTATATTCTATCCTTCCCAGGGACTCATACAATAAGACATGGTCACAGCATGAGAATTTGTTTTCAATGTCGACACTCAAAACAATGGAAAGCCAAACCCTCTAGACGTTGCCCAGAAATGACAAACCACTGCCAGTTGCCGCCCATTCTTTAAACTCATAACCTCAACATAAGTTTTCCATAGTGGTGTCTAGTGTGTGATAGATGATTGAATACTGTATATTGACATATCAGACGTAAACCTGTTGGTAAAATATTCTGTAAGGAATGTATTTGCTGTAACTGTTTTAAGAACATGTTTGGATATAGCAAAACTGTTCACGAGGAAGGAAGTGGTGACAATATTGTGTTAACCACAAAAAGACGAGACTATTTGCAGTATCTTACTTCTTGGAAACATGCCTAAAAGATGCAAATACTTTCCCCAGGTAGTTGGAAGCATATCTATATCTTGGACAGATTGTGTCAGTGCAAAAAGGAGTGTCAGGAAATGGTGAAAGGTTCTGTTACTCAGCATGAGTCAAACTGAGGATTGTTCTACACACCACGTTCACTTGTGTTTCTAAATACCAAAGTGGTGATCATACATTATTTTACAATGCTGCCACTTTGTGGCTCAGCATTCCAATCCTTCAGTTCATATTGAGATGACCTGGACTGTTCTTACCTGGTATAAGGAAGATGTGTACTAATTTGTTAATGATTGGATTACTATCAGATCTGAGCATCTGGCATCAATAGCTGGCATAGTGTTCATTAATTGTTTAACTGTCACAGAACAACGCTTAGATGCTGTTTGCAGGATGACAGACAATGTTCTAAAACCATGTAGGCCTAGGCCTCATACATACAGTGCCTTGCGAAAGTATTCACCCCCTTGGCATTTTTCCTATTTTGTTGCCTTACAACCTGGAATTAAAATGGATTTTTGGGGGGTTTGTGTCATTTGATTTACACAACATACCTACCACTTTGAAGATGCAAAATATTTTTTTACTGTGAAACAAACAAGAAATAAGAGACAAAAAAACAGACAAAATCCCCAGAAAACTTGAGCGTGCATAACTATTCACCCCCCAAAGTCAATACTTTGTAGAGCCACCTTTTGCAGCAATTACAGCTGCAAGTCTCTTGGGATATGTCTCTATAAGCTTGGCACATCTAGCCACTGGGATTTTTGCACACTTTTCAAGGCAAAACTGCTACAGCTCCTTCAAGTTGGATGGGTTCCTGCTAGTGTACAGCAATTTTTTAGTCATACCACAGATTATCAATTGGATTGAGGTCTGGGCTTTGACTCGGCCATTCCAAGACATTTAAAATGTTTCCCCTTAAACAACTCAAGTGTTGCTTTAGCAGTATGCTTAGGGTCATTGTCCTGCTGGAAGGTGAACCTCCGTCCCAGTCTCAAGTCTCTGCAAGACTGAAACATGTTTCCCTCAAGAATTTCCCTTTATTTAGCGCCATCCATCAATCCTTCAATTCTGACCAGTTTCCCAGACCCTGGTGATGAAAAATATCCCCACAGCATGATGCTGCCACCACCATGCTTCACTGTGGGGATAGTATTCTCGGGGTGATGAGAGGTGTTGGGTTTGTGGCAGACATAGCGTTTTCCTTGATGGCCAAAAAAGCTCAATTCTCATCTGACCAGAGTACCTTCTTCCATATGTTTGGGGAGTCTCCCACTGCCCTGACAATCACTTCTATTTGTGTTTTTATGTGCTATGCCTTTTTGTGCCCACTGCCCTTTCTCCCCAAATCGAAATGGGCACCAGCATCTCAGCCGGCCGTGATTAGTCCCCTAGGACGGTGCACAATTGGCCCAGCGTCGTCCGGATTCTGCCATCGTTGTAAATAAGAATTTGTTCTTAACTGACTTGCCTAATTAAATAAAGGTTCCATTTAAAAAATATATATATATAAAAATGAATTGCTTACTTACTGTCTCTTTATTAAGGACACGGCCCCTTGCTCCTGAAAGGGAGGAGCAATGCCCTCAAACACAGGTGTAACACAAACGTCATGTTGCTAGCCAGGCAGACATAGTTTCTAGGTGAAGAAAGCCTACAGACCATTTGAACAATAAGGTAAGATTTTTCCAAATAACGCTGATAATTATTGTAAATTATTCTAGAAAGTGCCATGTACGCAAACACGGTAGCTAGACGATTCAGCTACAATTTGCCCGGCTTTCTAGTTAGCTAGATGGTCCTACCCCATTCATAGACGCGACCTACCTTTATTGCTTTTTGATTAAGGTATCTTCAAAGACAGTACAGTATGTGGTATCTTCTTCCCAGACGCTCGATGTGATCGTTTGCGGTACCGTTTTTAAAACACAAGGAACGTAGCTATCCAACGTGGGCATTTCATATGATTCTTTACATACATCTACGACAGTTTCTTTAGTATTATGTTACTTTTCTTATGGTATGTATTCATTTGTGAACGTCAATCATCCGTTTCGTACAATATGTTACTCATTTGCAATTGGTACAGTATTTTTTTTGCGAAACATATGTTACAAAATTCCCATTTGTTGTGGCTAACGTTAGTTAGGTGGTTACTGCTCGTGTTAGCTAGTTCTCGGGATTAGAGGAAGGGTTATCCAACATACTAAGTAGTTGCGAAGCTGCGGAAATTGTCCATGATGAGATTCGAACACGCAACACGCTTGCCTTAAGTAACCTTCTATCATATGTAACCATACCAATCGTAACATATTTATTATTTCTAGCTGTCATGAAAGATAGTTCAGACTAGACGTAACATAGTATAATCAAGGACACTCAAATTAATATTGTAATGACCCTGGTTTATATGCGGCAGAGTCGATTTCCGCGCCTATAAACCCAGCGTCGTTAGTTTAATCAAGGACACTCAAATGAGTATTGTAACGAACCTGGATTTATAAAACGCGGAAATCGACTCTGCCGCATATAAACCAGGGTCATTACAATATTAATTTGAGTGTCCTTGATTATACCATGTTACGTCTAGTCTGAGACCAGTCTGAACTATATTTCATGACAGCTAGAAATAAGAAAAAGGTTCAATTACTTACACACCTTTTAATAGGGTCAGAGTTCCCACACGAACACATCTCCATTTTACAGCATGTGTTTACAAAAAAAGGCTAATTAGCGTTCTAGCGTTCTAGCGTTCTCTTAATGTCTGTGTTGTAACTGGAAACAAATGCCGTCGGCTGAAAATGTGATAAAGCAAGTTAAAACTAAGTGTATATTTTGCATTTGTAATATGAAAGGAAAGGACTTTATGTTTTTAGAACCGTAACGTTATCGCAGTTTAGAATCGATTCACATTCTGTAGTATTTGGATGTTTTGGAAATAACATGCAAAGTTCTTGACAAGTTCACAATTTTACAACTGTTAGATGGTTCCTTACCCTGCGAAAATGTCTATGGACCAGGAGAAACTGTAATTCGTGGTACAATTGTTTTTAAACCACCATTACAAACGTTAGCAACTGCTAGCTAAAATCAATAGAAGTGATCATGAGAAACATGTCAATCACCTAAAATCAACTCTCTATATTTGGTTTGATGGACCTTTTTTTTAAGGTGATTTGGCCATAACACAACATGCTCACATGCCCCCCATCACTTCCATTGATTTTTATCTAGGGTTGGCTGAAGTTTGTAATGGCTGTATAAAGAACTAAACCATGGATTCGTTTCTCCTGTCCCATAGACTACTTTCAGGGTGAGGAGTCATCTAACATCAAGCTTTAAAATAGCGAACTACTCCTTTTAAGCAGTAAAGGCTTTAAGGAATAACTGTAGGCTCCTTATGAGTACATTCTTGGGCTAGCTAGGTCCCAGAGTCCAGTGCTATTATGCGTGCTATTATTTGGGTGCTGGAATCTGTCGTTTTTGGTAACTTCAATTTGCGACGCCAGAGCTCGTATCGGCACGCTAGACGCTGCTCAGCTCCATCATAAATTGTTGCGTTTAGTCGGCTAGTGGATATTGTGAGAAGTTGATCCGCTTAGGTGGGCATCTGGCAAAACAAACAGTACAGAACAAGCAAACCAGGAAATTGTGTGCTGCTTGTTACAGAAAAGACGTCATGCAGCCCTCTAACGTCTGTTGGTCCTTGACGATATGGATGGTCCAGCTGGCCTTGACTGTTCTCACTGTTCAAGGTGGGGTAATTTCTGTATAGAATCAGAATCCTATTTCTTTGTATCTCTCTCTTTCTACATATGGTAGTTTGTCACTTCCACTACTACAGTTTGTGGGTTGACATGAAGTGTTGTCTCCTGTATTTGTTCACCTTGGTCATTAACATGAACTAAATTTAGTCTCCACCTCTTTCAGCTAAAAACTGTACCAAACCCATAGGAGGGGCAAACATGGTATTGTCAGATGCCTTCATCACGCAAGAGACATTTGTAGATGGCGCAAATGTCACTTTTCAGTGTGCAATTGGATATGCCAGTACAGGATGGTCTCCGCCAGTCACCTGTACTGCTGGCGTGTGGAGTGAAGTGAAACTGAAATGCGAAAGTAATATTATCGTCTATTTATTTTTGTTCTGGAAAGTTGTGCCATATTCTTGTAAATATTTCCAGTTTTTACTTACCCACTCGAAACTTGATATATTCATTTCCCATCCTTAAATCTAATTGAAATACTAGCCTGGAATTCGAACCTGTTTTGTGCAAACATTCAACTCTTTCTCACTCTGTCATTTTGAAAGTCTGACTGGTTTTCTCTCTGGTTGTTTCAGGGAAGTCGTGTGGCAACCCAGGAGAAGTGATGAACGGCCAGTTTAATATCTCTGGGGGGATCTTGTTTGGAGACCAGGTAGTTGCTACCTGTAATACTGGGTCAGTGCTTTCTTGAGTCTTAGATGTTAATTCTAAAAAAATACAAATTGAATTACATGTCAACATTTTCACAAAGCTGTTCATTTGTTGGCCTAATTTAGTGATTTTTCCAAATAGGCCTTAATCAAACTTCCCCCCCCCCTAAAAGCTAAACAAAAAGTAATTCAATTTCAGGTGTATTATCTGTTATTACTATTTTGATCAGAGCTGTGAACAGTCTCTGTTGTAACCCTTACTATCCTGAAAGCAAAGTTGTAAAGTGTCTCGTATTGTCTAATCTTTCTATATTTCAGCTATGTGCTTGTGGGCAGCGGTGTAAGGACCTGTATGGCTGGAGGCTGGGATGGCAGAGTTCCTGTATGTGAAGGTTGGTAATCTGAAGGAGCATGTCAAGTGAAAATAACATTAACAGTTCTGTGCATGTGCCTGAATCATCTCTTCATAACTGCTGTTGTGCTCTAATCTGCAGTGGTGAAGTGTGGAAAGCCCCCAAACATTGTCAACGGTGGGCCTGTTGTCCCACCTGATGATACGTATGACTATGGAAGTGTCGTGCAATATGACTGTGAGAAGGATTACACTCTGGTTGGAACTAAATACATAACCTGCAGTGAGAATGGAGAATTCCAGCCAGCTCCACCTGCGTGTAAAAGTATGTTGAAAGCTTTCCTTTTCCCCTGTTTTTATAAGTATGATTGTTAACAAAACAATAATGAACTGCTTACACCAGGGGTGTCAAACTCACTCCATGGAGGGCCTAGTGTCTACTGGTTTCTCCTTTCAATTAAGATGAGCAGATGAGGGGGACTTCCTTACTAACTAGTGACCTTAATTCATCAATCAAGTACAAGGGAGGAGAACCCGCAGACATTCAGCCTCCCATGGAATGAGTTTGACACAAGTTGCTTACACTGATAAAATCTATTTGGGCTTCCACTTTTTCCTCCACCACATAGTCATGATCAAGTTCCAGATGACCTCCTCTGAAAGATAAATGTGTAAATATCACAGTATCTAGCTTAATAAAATCAAACATTATCACAGATGTGCATGAGACAGGCAAGCAGTCTAAAGCATGTTTAATGTGTAGGCCTAATCTAATAATCATGATGCAACATTGAGCTCAGAGGAAGTAGGTTTCAATAGAATCTACACTATTTCATAGATAATGATTAGTTGCGTTATTCATAAATGGGTGATTATAACAACATTGTTTATTGCTTCAAGTAGTCTAAAACCAATAAATAATATACTTTTGTCATGTTGTTCACCTCAAAACAGCAGCTAATGACATCTCTTTGTTTACGTCTGCAGTGGTGTCATGTCCTCCTCCTGTTGTTGAGAATGGTGTTCGGATTGACGGCCGTCCCCCCTATACGTACATGTCTTTTGTGACGTATAGGTGTAATGCTGGATATGAGATGGAGGGACAAGCCAGTCTGACCTGTAAAATAGAAGGCTGGTCAGCTCCTTACCCAACATGCAAAGGTAAGACTGATTTCACTGTTTGTTATTTAACACACTTTAGCCTAATATTTTAGCTCCGATATTTTGCATCATTTGGTGTTTATGACGAGAAGACCAATGTGTCGACAAACTGTCTTTTTTTTATGGAACTGACCTCTACTCATATAAACACATTGAGGTGTTTTTGATAATAAAAGATGGTACATGTGTTAGTGTTCATGGTAGTTGTTGTTTTTCTCCATATGCATGCCTGTGCATAGCAACCTCTGGTATTTATTTTCCCTTATTACACTTTATTTGTGATGGACTAGCTATTGGGTCCAACACCATTCTACTCCTTGGACCACACTGGCTCATTAAAGCATTTAAGAGATCATAACAGTAAAGTGTTATGACAGACCGGACAAGAATAGTTAGTGGCCTAATTACAGTTGAAGTCGGAAGTTTACATACACATAGGTTGGAGTCATTAAAACGCGTTTTCAACCACTCCACAAATTTCTTGTTAACAAACTATAGTTTTGGCCAGTCGGTTAGGACATCTACTTTGTGCATGACACAATTCTTCCAACAATTGTTTACAGACAGATTATTTCACTTATAATTCACTGTATCACAATTCCAGTGGGTCAGAACTTTACATGCACTAAGTTACTGTGCCTTTAAACAGCTTGGAAAATTCCAGAAAATTGTGTCGTGGCTTTAGAAGCTTTTGATAGGCTAATTGACATCATTTGAGTCAGTTGGAACTGTACCTGTGGCTGTATTTCAAGGCCTACCTTCAAACGCAGTGCCTCTTTGCGTGACATAATGAGAAAATCAAAAGAAATCAGCCACGACCTCAGGGGGAAAAAAAATGTAGACCACAAGTCCGGTTCATCCTTGGGAGCAATTTCCAAACGCCTGAAGGTACCACATTCATCTGTACAAACAATAGTAAGCAAGTATAAACACCATAGCCGCGCAGCCGTCATACCTCTCAGGAAGGAGACGCCTTCTGTCTCATATAGATTATTGTACTTTGGTGCAAAAAGTGCAAATCAATCCCAGAACAACAGCAAAGGACCTTGTGAAGATGCCAGAGGAAACGAGTACAAAAGTATCTATATCCACAGTAAAAAGAGTCCTATACTGACATAACCTAAAGGTCCGCTTTGCAAGGAAGAAGCCACTGCTCCAAAACCACCATTAAAAAAAGGGGACATAGGGACAAAGATTGTACTTTTTGGAGAAATGTCCTCTGGTCTGATGAAACAAAAATAGAACTGTTGGCCATAATGACCATTGTTATGTTTGGAGGAAAAAGGGGGAGGCTTGCAAGCCAAAGAACACCATCCCAACCTTGAAGAACGGGGGTGGCAGAATCATGTTGTGGGGGTGCTTGCTGCAGGAGGGACTGGTGAACTTCACAAAATAGATGGCATCACGAGGAGGAAAAGTATATGGATATATTGAAGCAACATCTCAAGACATCAGTCAGGAAATTAAAGCTTGGTCGCAAATGGGTCTTCAATGGACAATAACCCCAAGCATACTTCCAAAGCTGTGGCAAAATGGCTTAAGGACAACAAAGTGAAGGTATTACAGTGGCCATCACAAGGCCCTGACCTCAATCCTATAGAAAATGTGTGGGCAGAACTGAAAAAGTGTGTACAAGCAAAGAGGCCTACAAACCTGACTCAGTTACAACAGCTCTGTCAGGAGGATTGGGCCAATATTCACCCAATTTATTGTGGGAAGCTTGTGGAAGGCTACCTGACTCATTTGACCCAAGTTAAACATTTTAAAGGCAATGCTACCAAATACTAATTGAGTGTATATAAACTTTTGACCCACTGGGAATGTGATGAAATAAATAATAGCTGAAATACATAATTAACTCTCCTATTATCCTGATACTTCACATTCTTAAAATAAAGTGGTGATCCTATCATGGAATCCAATCCGGCTGCACGCGTGCGCCATCGTGCATAAGTATGCATTTTGCACCCCCCATCAATCGTGATCCTGATGCGCAGGTTAAAATATATCAAAACAAACTCTGAACCAATTATATTCATTTGGGGACAGGTCAAAAAACATTAAATATTTATGTCAATTTAGATGGCTAGCTTGCACTTGCTAGCAAATTTGTCCTATTTAGCTAGCTTGCTGTTGCTAGCTAATTTGTCCTGGGATATAAACATTTAGTTGATATTTTACCTGAAATGCACAAGGTCCTCTACTCCGCCAATTAATCTACACATAACGATCAACCGACTCGTTTCTAGTCATTTCTCCTCCTTCCAGGCTTTTTCTTCCCTTGACTTTATATTGTGATTGGCAACTTTAATAAATTCGGTTCATTACCGCCACTGACCTCGTTTGTCTTTCAGTCACCCGCGTGGGTATAACCAATGAGATGGCACGTGCCATCTGCTTCTATAAACCAATGCGGAGATTGAAGATGCAGGATTTGCAGAGCGATCTGCGTCACAAATAGAACTGACTTCTGTTTTAGGCCTCGGCAACGCAGATGCTCGTTGGCGCGCGCATAATTATTGAATAATATAGATTTCTACATTTATTTTGCAGCGCATGCAACAAGCGGTGTAGTCAGCCTGTAAGACTGTCTCCTGTATTTGTTCACCTTGGTCATTAACATGAACTAAATTTTGTCTCCACCTCTTTCAGCTAAAAACTGTACCAAACCCATAGGAGGGGCAAACATGGTATTGTCAGATGCTTTCATCACGCAAGAGACATTTGTAGATGGCGCAAATGTCACTTTTCAGTGTGCAATTGGATATGCCAGTACAGGATGGTCTCCGTCAGTCACCTGTACTGCTGGCGTGTGGAGTGAAGTGAAACTGAAATGCGAAAGTAATATTATCGTCTATTTATTTTTGTTCTGGAAAGTTGTGCCATATTCTTGTAAATATTTCCAGTTTTTACTTACCCACTCGAAACTTGATATATTCATTTCCCATCCTTAAATCTAATTGAAATACTAGCCTGGAATTCGGACCTGTTTTGTGCAAAAATTCAACTCTTTCTCACTCTGTCATTTTGAAAGTCTGACTGGTTTTCTCTCTGGTTGTTTCAGGGAAGTCGTGTGGCAACCCAGGAGAAGTGATGAACGGCCAGTTTAATATCTCTGGGGGGACCTTGTTTGGAGACCAGGCAGTTGCTACCTGTAATACTGGGTCAGTGCTTTCTTGAGTCTTAGATGTAATTCAATTTGTATTTTTTTTAGAATTAACATGTCAACATTTTCACAAAGCTGTTCATTTGTTGGCCTAATTTAGTGATTTTTCCAAATAGGCCTTAATCAAACTTCCCCTCCCTAAAAGCTAAACAAAAAGTAATTCAATTTCAGGTGTATTATCTGTTATTACTATTTTGATCAGAGCTGTGAACAGTCTCTGTTGTAACCCTTACTATCCTGAAAGCAAAGTTGTAAAGTGTCTCGTATTGTCTAATCTTTCTATATTTCAGCTATGTGCTTGTGGGCAGCGGTGTAAGGACCTGTATGGCTGGAGGCTGGGATGGCAGAGTTCCTGTATGTGAAGGTTGGTAATCTGAAGGAGCATGTCAAGTGAAAATAACATTAACAGTTCTGTGCATGTGCCTGAATCATCTCTTCATAACTGCTGTTGTGCTCTAATCTGCAGTGGTGAAGTGTGGAAAGCCCCCAAACATTGTCAACGGTGGGCCTGTTGTCCCACCTGATGATACGTATGACTATGGAAGTGTCGTGCAATATGACTGTGAGAAGGATTACACTCTGGTTGGAACTAAATACATAACCTGCAGTGAGAATGGAGAATTCCAGCCAGCTCCACCTGCGTGTAAAAGTATGTTGAAAGCTTTCCTTTTCCCCTGTTTTTATAAGTATGATTGTTAACAAAACAATAATGAACTGCTTACACCAGGGGTGTCAAACTCACTCCATGGAGGGCCTAGTGTCTACTGGTTTCTCCTTTCAATTAAGATGAGCAGATGAGGGGGACTTCCTTACTAACTAGTGACCTTAATTCATCAATCAAGTACAAGGGAGGAGAACCCGCAGACATTCAGCCTCCCATGGAATGAGTTTGACACAAGTTGCTTACACTGATAAAATCTATTTGGGCTTCCACTTTTTTCCTCCACCACACAGTCATGATCAAGTTCCAGATGACCTCCTCTGAAAGATAAATGTGTAAATATCACAGTATCTAGCTTAATAAAATCAAACATTATCACAGATGTGCATGAGACAGGCAAGCAGTCTAAAGCATGTTTAATGTGTAGGCCTAATCTAATAATCATGATGCAACATTGAGCTCAGAGGAAGTAGGTTTCAATAGAATCTACACTATTTCATAGATAATGATTAGTTGCGTTATTCATAAATGGGTGATTATAACAACATTGTTTATTGCTTCAAGTAGTCTAAAACCAATAAATAATATACTTTTGTCATGTTGTTCACCTCAAAACAGCAGCTAATGACATCTCTTTGTTTACGTCTGCAGTGGTGTCATGTCCTCCTCCTGTTGTTGAGAATGGTGTTCGGATTGACGGCCGTCCCCCCTATACGTACATGTCTTTTGTGACGTATAGGTGTAATGCTGGATATGAGATGGAGGGACAAGCCAGTCTGACCTGTAAAATAGAAGGCTGGTCAGCTCCTTACCCAACATGCAAAGGTAAGACTGATTTCACTGTTTGTTATTTAACACACTTTAGCCTAATATTTTAGCTCCGATATTTTGCATCATTTGGTGTTTATGACGAGAAGACCAATGTGTCGACAAACTGTCTTTTTTTTATGGAACTGACCTCTACTCATATAAACACATTGAGGTGTTTTTGATAATAAAAGATGGTACATGTGTTAGTGTTCATGGTAGTTGTTGTTTTTCTCCATATGCATGCCTGTGCATAGCAACCTCTGGTATTTATTTTCCCTTATTACACTTTATTTGTGATGGACTAGCTATTGGGTCCAACACCATTCTACTCCTTGGACCACACTGGCTCATTAAAGCATTTAAGAGATCATAACAGTAAAGTGTTATGACAGACCGGACAAGAATAGTTAGTGGCCTAATTACAGTTGAAGTCGGAAGTTTACATACACATAGGTTGGAGTCATTAAAACGCGTTTTCAACCACTCCACAAATTTCTTGTTAACAAACTATAGTTTTGGCCAGTCGGTTAGGACATCTACTTTGTGCATGACACAATTCTTCCAACAATTGTTTTCAGATTATTTCACTTATAATTCACTATCACAATCCCAGTGGGTCAGAACTTTACATGCGCTAAGTTTACTCTGCCATGTCAATTGAAGGTGTACCTGTGGCTGTATTTCAAGGCCTACCTTCAAACTCAGTGCCTCTTTGCTTGACATCATGGGAAAATCAAAAGAAATCAGCCAAGACCTCAGAAAAAAAAATGTAGACCACAAGTCTGGTTCATCCTTAGGAGCAATTTCCAAACACCACGTTCATCTGTACAAACAATAGTAAGCAAGTATAAACACCATAGCCGCGCAGCCGTCATACCGCTCAGGAAGGAGACGCCTTCTGTCTCGTATAGATGATTGTACTTTGGTGCAAAAAGTGCAAATCAATCTCAGAACAACAGCAAAGGACCTTGTGAAGATGCCAGAGGAAACGAGTACAAAAGTATCTATATCCACAGTAAAACGAGTCCTATACTGACATAACCCAAAAGTCCGCTTTGCAAGGAAGAAGCCACTGCTCCAAAACCACCATTAAAAAAAGTGGACATGGGGACAAAGATTGTATTTTTGGAGAAATGTCCTCTGGTCTGATGAAACAAAAATAGAACTGTTTGGCCATAATGACTATCGTTATGGAGGAGAAAGCGGAGGCTTGCAAGCCAAAGAACACCATCCCAACCGTGAAGTATGGGGGTGGCAGCATCATGTTGTGGCGGTGCTTGCTGCAGGAGGGACTGGTGAACTTCACAAAATAGATGGCATCATGAGGAGGAAAATTATGTAGATATATTGAAGCAACATCTCAAGACATCAGTCAAGAAGTTAAAGCTTGGTCGCAAATGGGTCTTCAATGGACAATAACCCCAAGCATTCTTCCAAAGTTGTGGCAAAATGGCTTAAGGACAACAAAGTCAAGGTATTACAGTGGCCATCACAAAGCCCTGACCTCAATCCCATAGAAAATTTGTGGGCAGAACTGAAAAAGCGTGTGCGAGCAAGCAGGCCTACAAACCTGACTCAGTTACACCAGCTCTGTCAGGAGGAATGAGCCAAAATTCACCCAACTTATTGTGGGAAGCTTGTGGAAGGCTACCTGACTCATTTGACCCAAGTTAAACCATTTAAAGGCAATGCTACCAAATACTAATTGAATGTATATAAACTTTTGACCCACTGGGAATGTGATGAAAGAAATAATAGCTGAAATGCATATTTCACTCTCCTATTATCCTGACACTTCACATTCTTAAAATAAAGTGGTGATCCTAATAAAGTGGTGACCTATCACTGAATCCAATCCAGCTGCACGCATACGCCATCGTGCATAAATGCATTTTGACTTCTATTTTAGGCCTTGGCAACGCAGATGCTGGTTGGCGCGTGCATAATAATTTAATAATATAGATTTCTAACTTTATTTTGCAGCGCATGCGACACAAGCGGTGGTCAGCCTGTATGACAGGGAATTTGTACTCTGATTTTAAATGTCAGAAATTGTGAACCTGAGTTTAAATGTATTGGGCTAAGGTGTATGTTAACTTCTGACTTCAACTGTATATGTAATGTCTTTATAGCCCTTTTGACTACAACAAACCCCACTACAGTGGCTACTACAAAGATATCCACAGTAAGAGCGTTTTGATAATGCTTGGCACAATTCTAATATGTTTGTTTTTTATATATAAAAAAATCACTTTGTTTATTAGGTACCACCCAGTCACGAAAAAGGATCGTTCCTATAGATAGTGAGTCACGTGGCTTGCTATATAAAGCAGGCATCGAGGCATTCGGTTACTGTTCGAATGAACATTTAGAATGGGTAAAACGAGTGACCAATGCGACTGAGCGTGGTATGATCGTCAGTGCCAGTTGCGCCGGATCCAGTATCTAAGAAACGGTAGCCGGGCTTCTCCCGCACTAGGCTTTTCACGCACAAGTGTCTAGGGTTTATCAAGAATGGTGCTACGTGCAAAAAAACATCCAGTCAGCGGCAGTCATGTGGGTGAAAACAGCTTGCTGATGAGGGAGGTTGAAGGAGAATGGCAAGAATCATGTAAGCTAACAGGCAGGCAACAAGCAAATAATGACAGTACAACAGTGGTATGTAGAATGGCATCTCGGACAGACACAAGTCATCGGTCACGGATGGGCTATTGCAGCAGGCGACCACACCAGGTCCAACTCTTATCAGCTAAAAACAAGAGGAGGCACGTGATCACCAACACTGGATAATTGAGGAGTGGAAAAACATTGCCTGGAACATGACAGTTTGTTCAGTTTACTTGAGTGGCCTGTGCAGTCCAGACCTCAACCCATTAGAGCATCTTTGGGATTAAATTAAACCGGCTGTTTGCAGCATGAATGTGCCGCCGCCCAGTCTGCAGAAACTGCGTGATGCTGTCGCTTCGTCATGGACCAACATCCCTGTGGAATTTTTCCGACACTTTGTATAATGCCCCGAATAATTCAGGCTATTCTGGAGTCAAAGGGGGGTCTGACCTGGTACTAATGGGTGTACCTAATAAACTGATATTTCCATGACTGACCAGGTGAATCCAGGTGAAAGCTATGATCACTTATTGATTTCACCTGTTAAATCCACTTCAGTGTATATGAATGGGAGGAGAACGTTTAAAGGACTTTTAAGCATTGAGACAGATTCTGTATGTGTGTCATTCAGATGGTGAATGGGCAAGGCAAAATATTTGTGCCTTTTGAATGGGGTATGGTAGTAGGTGCCAGGCGCACCATTTTGAGTGTGTCAAGAACTGCAACACGACTGTGTTTTCACACTTAACAGTTTATTTTATTTTACCTTTACTAGGCAAGTCAGTTAAGAACAAATTCTTATTTTCAATGTCGGCCTAGGAACAGTGGGTTTCCCGTGTGTAATGGTCCACCACCCAATGGACAACCAGCCAACTTGACAACTGTGGGAAGCATTGGAGTCAATATGGACCAGCATCCCTGTGGAACGCTTTCAACATGTTGTAGAACCTATGCTGATGGTTAAAGGGGGTGCGACTCAATGTTTTGTACACTTGGTGTACTGTATATCGCCGAGCAATAACTTTGCTTCTGACCCCTCATGTTCTTCTCCATAGCATTACCTAGCCTACCCGGAGAAGTCAAGTAGGAAAGCTGCCGTTAGTCAATATTACTCGCCAACGTGCAATCGTTGGACAATAAATTAGACGAGGTACGATTACGAATATCCTACCAACAGGACATAAACTGTAATATCCTATGTTTCACTAAATCGTGGCTGAATAACGACATGGATATTCAGCTAGCAGGATATACACTGCACCGGCAGGATAGAACCACACACTCCGGTAAGACGAGGGGTGGTCTGTGCATATTTGTAAACCACAGCTGGTGCAAGAAATCTAAGGAAGTCTCTAGATTTTACTCGCCTGAAGTAGAGTATATTGTGATAAGTTGCAGGCCACACTACTTGCCTAGAGAATTCTCAGCTATACTTTTCGTGGCTGTTTATTTACCACCACAAACAGATGCTGGCACTAAGACCACACTCAGTCAGCTGTATAAGGAAATAAGCAAACAGGAAACCACTCACCCAGAGGCGGCACTCCTAGTGGCCGGAGACTTTAATGCAGGGAAACTTAAATCAGTTCTACCAAATCTCTATCAATATGTTAAATGTGCAACCAGAGGGGGAAAAAAATCTAGATCACCTGTACTCTACACACAGAGACGCATACAAAGCTCTCCCTCGCCCTCCATTTGATAAATCCGACCACAACTCTATCCTCCTGCTTACAAGCAAAAATTAAAGCAGGAAGCACCTGTGACTCGGTATGTAAAAAAAGTGGT
Organism: Oncorhynchus tshawytscha; assembly: GCF_018296145.1. Taxonomy (NCBI): domain Eukaryota; kingdom Metazoa; phylum Chordata; class Actinopteri; order Salmoniformes; family Salmonidae; genus Oncorhynchus; species Oncorhynchus tshawytscha. The sequence continues at coordinate 70,900,771 of NC_056444.1, read as the reverse complement.
CAGATGAAGCAGATGCTAAACTACAGGACTGTTTTGCTATCACAGACTGGAACATGTTCCGGGATTCTTCAGATGACATTGAGGAATACACCACATCAGTCACTGGCTTTATCAATAAGTGCATCGAGGACTTCGTCCCCACAGTGACTGTACGTACATACCCCAACCAGAAGCCATGGATTACAGGCAACATTCACACTGAGCTAAAGGGTAGAGCTGCTGCTTTCAAGATGCGGGACTCTAATCCGGAAGCTTACAAGGAATACCACTATGCCCTGCGACAAACCATCAAACAGGCAAATCGTCAATACAGGGCTAAGATTGAATCATACTACACCGGCTCCAACACTTGTCGGATGTGGCAGGGCTTGCAAACTATTACAGGCTACGAAGGGAAGTACAGCCGTGAGCTGCCCAATGACGCAAGCCTACCAGACGAGCTAAATCACTTCTATGCTCGCTTCGAGGCAAGCAACACTGAGGCATGCATGAGAGCATCAGCTGTTCCGGACGACTGTGTGATCACGCTCTCTGTAACCGACGTGAGTATAACATACACAAGGCTGCGGGGCCAGACGGATTACCAGGATGTGTGCTCCGGGCATGTGCTGACCAACTGGCAGGTGTCTTCACTGACATTTTCAACATGTCCCTGATTGCGTCTGTAATACCAACACGTTCTAAGCAGACCACCATAGTGCCTTTGCCCAAGAACACTAAGGCAACCTGCCAAAATGACTACAGACCCGTAGCACTCAGGTCCAAAGTGCTTTGAAAGGCTGGTAATAGCTCACATCAACACCATTATCCCAGAATCCCTAGACACTCAAATTTGCATACCGCCCAAACAGATCCACAGATGATGCAATCTCTATTGCACTCCACACTGCCCTTTCCCACCTGGACAAAAGGAACAGTTATGTGAGAATGCTGTTCATTGACTACAGCTCAGCCTTCAACACCATAGTATTCTCAAAGCTCATCACTAAGCTAAGGAACCTGGGACTAAACACCTCTCTCTGCAACTGGATCCTGGACTCCCTGACGGGCCGCCCCCATGTGGTGAGGGTAGGTAGCAACACATCTGCCATGCTGATCCTCAACACTGGAGCACCCCAGAGGTGCGTGCTCAGGCTCCCTGTTTCTCCACGACTGCATGGCCAGGCACGACTCCAACACCATCAAGTTTGCAGATGACCCAACAGTGGTAGGCCTGAACAACGACGAGACAGCCTATAGGGAGGTCGTCAGAGACCTGGCCAGGTGGTGCCAGAATAACAACCTATCCTTCAACGTAACCAAGACTAAGGAGATGATTGTGGACTACAGGAAAAGGAGCACTGGGCACACCCCAATTCTCTTCGACGGGGCTGCAGTGGAGCAGGTTGAGAGCTTCAAAGACCCCAGCCACCCCAGTCATAGACTGTTCTCTCTACTACCGCATAGCAAGTGGTACCAGAGTGCCAAGTCTAGGACAAAAAGGCTGAAATGGTTTTTACCCCCAAGCCATAAGACTCCTGAACAGGCAACCAAATGTTTACCCGGACTATTTGCATTGTGTGCCTCCCCCAACCCCTCCTTTACGCTGCTGCTACGCTCTGTTTTATCATATCTGAATAGTCACTTTAACTATACATTCATGTACATACTACCTCAATTGGTCCGACCAACCAGTGCCATGCACATTGGCTAACCGGGCTATCTGCATTGTGTCCCACCATCCGCCAAACCCTCTTTTTACGCTACTGCTACTCTGTTCATCATGCACTGCTCAAAAAAATAAAGGGAACACTAAAATAACACATCCTAGATCTGAATGAATGAAATATTCTTATTAAATACTTTTTTCTTTACATAGTTGAATGTGCTGACAACAAAATCACACAAATTATTATCAATTAATCAACCCATGGAGGTCTGGATTTGGATTCACACTCAAAATTAAAGTGGAAAACCACACTACAGGCTGATCCAACTTTGATGTAATGTCCTTAAAACAAGTCAAAATGAGGCTCAGTGTGTGTGTCCTCCACGTGCCTGTATGACCTTACAATGCCTGGGCATGCTCCTGATGAGGTGGCGGATGGTCTCCTGAGGGATTTCCTCCCAGACCTGGACTAAAGCATCCGCCGACTCCTGGACAGTCTATGGTGCAATGTGGCGTTGGTGGGTGGAGCGAGACATGATGTCCCAGATGTGCTCAATTGGCTTCAGGTCTGGGGAACGGGCGGGCCAGTCCATAGCATCAATGCCTTCCTCTTGCAGGAACTGCTGACACACTCCAGCCACATGAGATCTAGCATTGTCTTCCATTAGGAGGAACCCAGGGCCAACCGCACCAGCATATGGTCTCAAGGGGTCTGAGGATCTCATCTCGGTACCTAATGGCAGTCAGGCTACCTCTGGCGAGCACATGGAGGGCTGTGCGGCCCCCTAAAGAAATGCCACCCCACACCATGACTGACCCACCGCCAAATCGATCATGCTGGAGGATGTTGCAGGCAGCAGAACGTTCTCCATGGCGTCTCCAGACTCTGTCACGTCTGTCACATGTGCTCAGTGTGAACCTGCTTTCATCTGTGAAGAGCACAGGGCGCCAGTGGCGAATTTGCCAATCTTGGTGTTCTCTGGCAATTGCCAAAAGTCCTTCACGGTGTTGGGCTGTAAGCACAACCCCCACCTGTGGACGTCGGGCCCTCATACCACCCTCATGGAGTCTGTTTCTGACCGTTTGAGCAGACACATGCACATTTGTGGCCTGCTGGAGGTCATTTTACAGGGCTGTGGCAGTGCTCCTCCTGCTCCTCCTTGCACAAAGGCGGCGGTAGCGGTCCTACTGCTGGGTTGTTGTCCTCCTACGGCCTGCTCCACGTCTCCTGATGTACTGGGCTGTCTCCTGGTAGCGCCTCTATGCTCTGGACTCTACGCTGACAGACACAGCAAACCTTGCCACAGCTCTCATTGATGTGCCATGCTGGATGAGCTGCACTACCTGAGCCACTTGTGTGGGTTGTAGACTCCGTCTCATGCTACCACTAGGGTGAAAGCACCGCCAGCATTCAAAAGTGACCAAAACATCAGCCAGGAAGCATAGGAACTGAGAAGTGGTCTGTGATCCCCACCTGCAGAACCACTCCTTTATTGGGGGTGTCTTGTTAATTGCCTATAATTTCTACCTGTTGTCTATTCCATTTGCACAACAGCATGTGGAATTTATTGTCAATTAGTGTTGCTTCCTAAGTGGACAGTTTTTGATTTCACAGAAGTGTGATTTGACTTGGAGTTACATTGTGTTGTTTAAGTGTTCCCTTTATTTTTTTGAGCAGTGTATATGCATAGTCACTTTAACCATACCTACATGTACATACTACCTCAATTAGCCTGACTAACAGGTGTCTGTATATAGCTTTGCTACTGTTATTTTCACATTTATTTTTTACTGTTTTATTTCATTACTTACCTACACACACACACACACCTTTTTTTTCGCACTGTTGATTAGAACCTGTAAGTAAGCATTTCACTGTAAGGTCTTACACCTGTTGTATTTGGCACACGTGACAAACATTCATTTGATCAGAGAGTGCCTTTTGTACAGCTGAATAACCTTCACATATTTGTTTTAGTGTTGATAGAGAGAAGATATTATGCCAACACTTTGTCACCGAACACATTAACTCATTGTATTAGCCTAATCTTAGATCCTTTGTGGTAATAGTCTGAGGCTTTTGAATGACCTTAACACCAAGTTAATGTCAGTCTCTGGCTGAGGTAAAGAATCATCATTGGTTCTGTGTGGTATACACAGCCTAGTATGCTCACTAAATTCCCCAAGTTATTTGTCTAAACTTCCATTGACACTTGAATTATACATTCAAATGTAATCTGGATGGCATCCAGTGGTAGTTTATGGTGTCTTTTCTCCATCAGACTCTCCTTCACCTGAAACAAAGGATTGATTGTGATCTGAATATATGTAACAATGTACCTGCCAAGTGGTCATGGAGAAAATCTTAACCCATATCAAATGCATGAAGTAATCCTCACTCTGTCCTCACAAACGGCTGAATCCCACCTTGAGCTATGTGAGCTCATGGCCTCTAACACGGAAATAAAGTGGTGAATGTGTTGAAATGTAACACTAGTTTCTTCACCAGCATGCCAAGCCACTAACACCACCTCGTTCTTTCACTACATTATTTGATTTGTTTTATCCAACATCCGTATTCTGTATTAGTAATTGTTAAATCTGTGTGTTCTCTCTCACTTTTATGTAATTGATCGTGTACCTGATGCCACTCATACAACCCCAGACACCAACAGTAAGCGATCACCCAGTTGCTATTCATCTTTTTGTTGTAGCTATATCATTTTCTCTTTTGATTTCAAGTCGTATTTCAGTTATTTCAGCTTCACTGTAAATTCATGTCACCTTCCTTCTGTTTGTTTATTTACAGACAATGCTGGGAAAATAGTAGGCAATGTTGGAGGTGTACTTGGTAAGTTTCAGCAGATTCTTTTAATGTTATAAAACATGTTTTATTTTTTTATAACGAGCAATGTGGATAACAATATCAGTCAAGGAAGAGACTATAGTCTATTACAGTCCAACATCAGAGGTCCCAGATGTGCTTAATGGGATTGAGATCCTGGCTCTTTGCTGGCTGTGGCAGAACACTGACATTCCTGGATTGCAGGAAATCACGCACAGAACGAGCAGTATAGCTGGTGGTTACTGGCCCAACGCTCTTAACTGCTAGGCTACTTGCCGGGGAAGTCGCTCAGGTGGTGGGCATTGGGCAAAGCTGGTGGTTTTGTGAGGGCTTGGCTACCTGGTCATCTAGAAATAGTCATGATTACTAGAGTTTTTGTGTTACAGCTCTCAGTGGCTACTCAGGAAATGTGGCCACTAAACTCAGACAGCGTTTATGAGCATACATTTTGATTTAATTTGAGATAATAAGGAAAGATGGGTGATTGAGAATTAATTAGAATAATGCAAAATGTTTATTTGGAATGGTGAGCATGATGACTTTTTGAACCTTGAACTGAAACATAATGATCTCAAACTTGGCTTCAAGCTGACATGTTGTGGCAGCTGTTCAGTGATTATATGTGTCAAAGTCCAACAGATTTATCCCGTTTGTGCTCCACAGGTCCACGTTGGTTTTGTAAAAAAAAAAAATGCTGGGCAGATGGTTATTATCAGTGTATAAAGACATTTATTTTTGGGGTGTCTTCTTTTTCAGTGCCAAGTCTTCTACTTTACCTCAGTCTCCTCCTGCTTCATTGAGAAGGAAGGAGTCACAGTAAAATGGCTGCTGTGATGTCCCCTGAATCTACCACCCTCCCAAACACCGGGAATGGTTCATATACTTTAAAAGGAATCTCTATTACACAATGATTAGAAACCTCCCGATGAAGAATGTATTGGTTCACTTCCATTTGGAAGCTTGTGCTTAAGGAGTGGCCTAACTTGATTACTTGTATGTTTCCAGTGTACTTCACAAATCACTCCTAGTCTGATCCTGATTTAACTTATTGCAACATTCTCATGTTAAAATTCACCCATATAGGGTCGCTGCTTTTCTGGGTGAACTTGCCTCACAAAGCCAATTTTGCCACCTCTGGGGGGGGGGGAGAATTGAAGGAAATCATATCTGTTAAGATAAACAAAACATTTTGTAATTTAGTTGATGCTCTTATCCAGAGCAACTTACAGTAGTGAGTGCATACATTTTCATACAAGACCCACAAGGTCTTTATATGTAAGTCATACCACCAAAGGCCACCACTGGTTTGATAGACCAGGTTGCAGATGTGTTGAACCTATCCTATAGCTCATGAACATCTGGTTCAATGAGAATCAATGGGCTTTCACCAAGTTTCGCTCTAGTCATTGATAAGTCTTAATTGTGTTATTGTGACGTGAATCTGAAAAGTTTGGATTTATGAGGATAACTCTTGGAACCCCGGAGACAATGAATGCTAAAGGAATTGATGCTTTATACTTATTTTGTAAAGTGCTAGTTCTTTGAGGGATCAAGGACTCTTGCTCATGATCCAGCTTTGGAGTCTTTATTTGCACTATTATTTTGCAGTTCTACTGTAGATAAGCCAATGAAATATTTGTTTTGTAAATTAATGTAAATAAGTTTGAATGAAAATGTTGCAAAAGTCTCTTCCAACAGGACCACTGGATCATGGTGTTCTATAGGCAGGAAACCTGTAGCTCTCGGTAATATCAGGCTCAGCTTAGTGCATTTTGAATGTTCAACATGCTCTGGATTCTTCACTATGCTTTATCAAGGTAAAATACCAAACATTCTGCAGTTGTAGCCTTTATTTCTTTTATATTATATTGACAGATATTTCCCACTGTCCTAATGAAAGTAACAGATTTAATATGTTGTGTGAGAACTAATAGCACTTGTTTTCATAACACTAGGGGTTGCTTCATATATGAAACCAGGTTCTTATTTAGTAGGGCAAGTTTAGAATGTTGCAAATAAAACTATAATCAATATTGGAGTTCAGTGTCTATTGTATAGTCCATTTTGAATTCGCTTTATTCTGATCAATGTACCTTACTAAGTAAGCAGATCGGTGTTAAACATAACCAAACAAGACAATATTCATCCTTTTTCCATAAATGTCATCTTTCATTTGATCTTTGAAACTACAATATCCAACAGAGGAGCACAGAATGCACAAAATGAAGTATTAATGTGTGTTTGACGTATTCTGTGGATCTCACCTCTGTCCCTATATGCTGTACTTTCTCTTTGGTTTCAGTCTGTGTCTGGAACCTGTTCAATTATCAGTGGGGAACCACTTTAAACTAGTATGTTGTGGGCAGCCAGTTATGAAACAAATGTTTGTTGCACTTGTTTGATTAAAATGAACTTAATGTACCAATCAATTAAACCTCCATCTTTCTCCACGGGTTAATGTTGATACCATAGACTTGGGCATCGCATCTTAGTGTCTAAATGTACATTTGTAATTTAGCAGTGTTCTCATCCAGATTGAGTTATCGCACTATTCAATCCGTATGGCTGAAAATCCGCTTAATAGTGCAACTGACAATTAAAGGCAATGTTCCGGCGGTTGTGGAGACCGCATTCACGCAAACACTGTATATGTCCGCTCAATCGCAAATTACCTTTACATTTTAACAGATTTTCTGCGATATGGATTGAATCCAGCCCTTACAGTGAGCTAGAGGGGACAACAACTTCTCAGTCATAAGGGCCAAGAGATCAAAGGTTGCTCAAGGTTTAGGTATAGCACCATGGTCTTGTAGTGCATGCACGCTTTGACTGAAAGCCAGTGGAGGAACTGTGCGAAGGAGCAGGGTGACATGGGAGAACTTTGGAAGGTTGAACACCAGGTGGGCTCCATCTTGAAGTAGTCAACATCGTTGTATCTGTCCGATTATGGCGTTCTGGATAAATTGCAGGGAATATCTCTCCCATTATGGCATCTGTGAGAGCATAGGCAGCGCCACTGAGACCATCTCCATTTTGAAGTAGTCAGTTTACCAATTCATAGATGTAGAAGAAAACTAACTTAAAGGGTGCATACTGCCACCTGAAGTGTGTTGTTTGCGCAGGTACAAAGCCAAGGTTTGTGATTTACTGCCACCTGCAGTTGTGGAATGTTCACACACCAGTATAATTATTTGGATGATCCATAGATTGATAGATGGCCAAAAGGCAGTTTTAGCATGGGCAATGCTATTGAGTGCTTCCCCTATTTGTATGTAGTCAACTGGGTGGTACTTCCAACTTTATTGGCTGTTCCATCCCAGTAATCCTGTTGTAGTCATGCTCAACCGGGTCATCAGGAGGGATCCCCTAATCATGACAAATTGACTACTTCAAAATGAAGACTGCCTGAATGGTTCTTCCCGTGTGCTTACAGACACCATAATGGGAACTATATAGGGATGCTTTCTCTAGCATTCTCTATGGGCTGATCCCTCCCGGTGACCTGGATGGAATTATGTGATCCTTCCTTAACCCATAGGAAGTCCTTCCCAGTTGACTAGTTCAAAATGGTGAAAGTCCTCAATAACGCTGCCCATGCAAATGTAACAGTATAGCTTCCGTCCCTCTCCTCGCCCCTACCTGGGCTCGAACCAGGGACCCTCTGCACACATCGACAACAGCCACCCTCAAAGCATTGTTACCCATCGCTCCACAAAAGCCATGGCCCTTGCAGAGCAAGGGGAACAACTACTTCAAGGTCTCACAGCGAGTTATGTCACCAATTGAAACGCTACTAGCGCGCACCCCGCAAACTAGCTAGCCATTTCACATCGGTTACACAATCTGGCTTTTGGGCAATAGAGTTCTCTATCTGTCTCTATGCATAATACTGAACTAGCATCCATTGTTAATGTTACAGTATGCTGTGTTTGGGTCTTGGCAGTCCTTCGTTCTTTAACTGATATTTACACATCTCAGATTGGTCTGTGTTATCTTGCCAAACCTGGAACTGCTTTGGGAATAATGTTTTATTTTTTAGCTGAAGGGAAGGAAACATGGTCATACATCATGGAAATACAGTATATGCGACAATACATTTTTTGCTTGCAACATATAGGCAGTAGAGTATAGTAGGCTAGTAGAGGTTTCACAAGGAAAAACACTTCCAAAGTAAGGCTGGGATTCAATCTCATCGGCTGTTGCAGGAATTAAATTCCTCTGTTTTAATAACCAATTAAAATTAATCACTCTGTCAATTCATAAGGGGTTGTAAGACCCTTATTGGTATAAAATGGACAGAGACCAGCCTTTGAAATCAACCAGCTGCGTTTATTCTCGAGAGTACTGCTCATTACACATTTTACCACAGGTTATAAACTGAAAATGACGTCAGCGTTTTCTAAATGTTCCGTCTCTTCTTGACACTGGTAGAAAGGCTCTATAGTTCTATAGCTCTATAGCTCTATAGGCTCTATAGTCAGTATATTCTTGTTCTGAGAAATGAAGGCTATTCCATGCTAGAAATTGCCAAGAAACTGAAGATTTCGTACAACGCTGTGTACTACTCCTTTCACAGAACAGCGCAAACTGGCCCTAACCAGAATAGAAAGAGGAGTGGGAGGCCCCGGTGCACAACTGAGCAAGAGGATAAGTACATTAGAGTGTCTAGTTTGAGAAAGAGACACCTCACAAGTCCTCAACTGGCAGCTTCAGTAAATAGTACCCGCAAAACACCCGTCTCAAAGTCAACAGTGAAGAGGCGACACAGGTGTGCTGGCCTTCCAGGCAGAGTTGCAAAGAAAAAGCCATCTCCCAGACTGGCAAAAGAACACAGACACTGGACAGAGGAACTCTGCCTAGAAGGCCAGCATCCCGGAATCACCTCTCACTGTTGACATTGAGACTGGTGTTTTGCGGGAACTATTTATTTCTTTATTATTATTTTTTTTAAATACCCCCCCTTTTTCTCCCCAATTTCATGGTATCCAATTGTTAGTAGTTACTGTCTTGTCTCATCGCTACAACTTCCGTACAGGCTCGGGAGAGACGAAGGTCGAGAGCCATGCGTCCTCCGAAACACAACCCAACCAAGCCACACTGCTTCTTAACACAGCGCGCATCCAACCCGGAAGCCAGCCGCACCAATGTGTCGGGGGAAACACCGTGCACCTGGCAACCTTGGTTAGCTCGCACTGCGCCTTGCCCGCCACAGGAGTCGCTAGAGCGCGATGAGACAAGGATATCCCTATTGGCCAAACCCTCCCTAACTCGGACGACGCTAGCCAATTGTGCGTCGCCCCATGGACCTCCCGGTCGCGGGTACTATTTAATGAAGCTGCCAGTTGAAGACTTGTGAGACATCTCGAAGACTAAATTCAATGTAGATTTAGTTTAACAGGTGACAAAGAGATTACTTTACAATTGTAACATGCAGTGGGGAGAATTCTTTTGTCCCTGTTAGTAGCCCAGGCTTTTGCCATAGACGGTAGAGATCTCGTCTCTGGACCACACAAGGCAATTGTCTCTCTCTATATCGGTCAGTTACATTGGTGACCAAGGTGGGTGGGATCCTTTCGATATGCCTATGGGGCCTGGTCACACAAATGCTCCTAGAAAGAAGGGGGAATACTGAAGCATGCATTGATGACAGTTCTACAGTCTCCATCAGAGGCCCGTGCTTTTGGCATAGATTTAAAGCTCTTGTTTCTGGACTGCAACATTGTAAGATTGTGCTCTTCACGGCAGTTGATATACACTGAGTGTACAAAACATTATGAACACCTGCTCTTTCCATTACATAGACTGACCAGGTTAATCCAGGTGAAATCTATAATCTCTTATTGATGTTACTTGTTAAATCCATTACAATCAGTGTAGATGAAGGGGAGAAGAGAGGTTAAAGAAGGAATTTTTCGACAATTGAGACGTGCCATTCAGAGGGTGAATGGGCAAGACAAAATATGTGCCTTTGAACGGGGTATAATAGTAGGTGCCAGGCGCACTGGTTTTGTAAAGAACTGCAACACTGATGCTGTTCTGAGGACGGTGTGGGCACCGTCAACTTCTAGAAGTTTAGTAGGAATGTTAATCATTTAACCACATAAATATACTCAGTCACTGAACATCTAGCATTTGAAACTCTAACATTAATTTACCCAGCTGCTTTTTCTATAATCCTATAGGCTCGTTATTCAACATTATGCAAGCCCACCAAACTGGTTATCTTATTGCAGAGCCCATTGTACAACTGTTTTTAGAGAAGATTGTATTGCATGCCATATGTTTTGGCTAAAATGCATATGCAGCTGTTGTTTTTAAACCTCTTCTATCATATATGACAAACAGATCTTTATTTTTTTAAATTTCACCTATATTTAACTAGGCAAGTCAGTTAAGAACAAATTCTTATTTACAATGACGGCCTACCCCGGCCAAACACAGACGACGCAGGACTTTCCCCACATTTTGTTTCGTTACAGCCTTATTAAAAAAAGGATTAAGTTAAAAAAAATCCTTGTCAGTCAACACACAATACCCCATAATGACAAAGCATAAACAGGTTTTTAAAATGTTTGCAAATGTATATAAAAATAAAAAAAATTATTTACATAAGTATTCAGACCCTTTGCTATTAGACTCGAAACTGAGCTCAGGCCATCCTGTTTCCATTGATCATCCTTGAGATGTTTCTACAACTTGATTGGAGTCCACCTGTGGTAAATTCAATTGATTGAACATGATCTGGAAAGCCACACACCTGTTTATATAAGGTCCCACAGTTGACAGTGCATGTCAGAGCAAAAACCAAGCCATGCGGTTGTAGGAATTTTCCATAGAGCTCTGAGACAGGATTGTGTCGAGGCACAAATCTGTGGAAGTGTACCAAAACATTTCTGTGTCATTGAAGGTCCCCAAGAACAGTGTCCTCCATCATTCTTAAATGGAAGAAGTTTGGAACCACCTAGAGCTGTCCGCCTGGCCAACTTAGCAATTGGGGGAGAAGGGCCTTGGTCAGCAAAGTGACTAAGAACCCAATGGTCACTCTGACAGAGCGTTGTTGTTAACCCTAACCCAGCACTCCACCAATCAGACCTTTATGGTAGCGTGGCCAGACGGAAGCCACTCCTCAGTAAAAGGCACATGACAGCCTGCTTGGAGTTTGCCAAAAGGAACCTAAAGGACTTTTTGCCAAGCGTCACATCTGGAGGAAACCTGGCACCATCCCTACAGTGAAGTATCGTGCTGGCAGCATCATGCTGCGGGGATGTTTTTCAGGGAAAAAGATGAACGGAGCAAAGTACAGAGCGATCCTTGATGAAAACCTGCTCCAGAGTGCTCAGGACCTCAGACTGTGGCGAAGGTTCTCCTTCCAACAGGACAATGACCCTAAGCACACAGCCAAGACAACGCAGGAGTGGCTTCGGGACAAATCTGTTTGTCCTTGAGTGGCCCAGCCAGAACTTGATCGAACATCTCTGTAGAGACCTGAAAATAGCTGTGCAGCGACACTCCCCATCCTGACAGAGCTTGAGAGGATATGAAGAGAAGAATGGGAGAAACTCCTCAAATACAGGTGTGCCAAGCTTGTAGCCTTATACCCAAGAAGACTCAAGGCTGTAATCGCTGCCAAACGTGCTTCAACAAAGTACTTAGTAAAGGGTCTGAATTTAAAAAATAATATTTAACTAGGCAAGCCAGTTAAGAACAAATTCGTATTTACAATGACAGCCTAGGAACAGTGGGTTAAGTGCCTTGTTCAGGGGCAGAACGACAGATTTTTACCTTGTAAGCTCAGGGATTCGATCTAGCAACCTTCCGGCTACCTGCCTCGAATACTTATGTAAATGTGATATTTCTGCAAAAAAAATCTAAAAACCTGTTTTTGCTTTGTCATTATGGAGTATTGTGTGTAGCTTGATGAGAAAAAATGATTTAATCAATTTTTAGAATAAAACTAACGTAACAAAATGTGGAAATAGTTAAGGGATCTGAATACTTTTCGAATGCACTGTATATATTAAAAAAGTGTTTGATAAAAAATGTTAGCCCATGCAAACGCATTGAATAACAGATTCACTACATGGAACAAGAGAGTCCCCCACCAAAAAATTGTTTTTTTGAAAAGAAGTTTGTTCTGAAGTTATCTTATCTGAGAGAACAGTAGATGCAGTGGTTGGTGCATGCCGACTGACCCGTATGGTGGATGGAGTGAGGAAACCCACTCCATTCATTATTTTGTTCTTTGAAGAAGTCTCTCCCTTCGTACATATATTTGGGTTATGTTGGATTAGAGACATCAGAAAATGTTACTCGCCAACAGGATCCTGACATGTTGCATGTTAAAGGTGGACTTTGTATAATTTATTGCGTTAGTTATAAACCGCACAGCGCAAATAAAGAAATCTTAGAAAATAGGCATCGTTGTAAGCGCGGCTGAAAGTTTTTTGGGACTCAGGGATTTAACAGCAGAGGCATTACAAGGAATCCTGTCGATGAATGAATGTTCCGTCCACACAGGCCCTTGAGCCTGTGTAGGGATGTGATTTGGATTATCACTGAAGGAGTAGGGTGGTGCTTATGCTAGATTGAGGTGAGTCATCACTGAGGTAGCAATATATGTCCATAGATGATATTTAAGAAAAAAATGGAGAAAGAGTGATTCAGGCCAAAATATTAGTCTGTAGGAAAGAAGGTCAAAGAAGTGAAAGCCTATCAGTGCTGCTGAGGTTTAAGAAGGTTTTGCCTGGGAAAGTACATATAGGATTCCTTCAATTCAATGTCAGATCATTTGTCCCATCCCCATTAAGGTGTTATAAATGCAAAAGAATGAGACATGTAACTGTTCAATGTAAAGGAAGTAAAAGCTGTGCCAGGTGTGGAAGGGAATGTGTTTACGGTGAATGTGGTAGCAATGTGAAGGTTAAGCGTTGTAATTATGGGGGTGGAACATTGCAGCATTTGGTGGATGCCAGGTGCAGAGAGGCTCAGAGATATAGAATTAGTCATGATATATCGTAAGCAGTTGCTGTAAGACTACAGCGTGGACTGCACTGTTTACTGGTTAAGGGCTTGCAGGTAGCCTAGTGGTTAGAGCGTTGGACTAGTAACTGGAAAGTTGCAAGATCAAATCCCTGAGCTGACAAGGTAAAAATCTGCCCCTGAACAAGGCAGTTAACCCATTGTTCCTAGGCATCATTGAAAATAAGAATTTGTTCTTAACTGACTTGCCTAGTTAAATAAAGATAACATTTAACAGTAAGGTTACACTTGTTGTATTTGGCGCATGTGACAAAGTTTGATTTTGATAAAAAATGTTATATTTTTTACATTATGAGCTTCCATGGCTGCTCCTGTAGTAAGTGGACCTAATGTTGGGACTGATGTTTCTGCTGGTCCTGGCATGGTTTGGAGGCCTGTTCAGAAATATTGTGCTCATGAACATGCAGTGTCAAAGGACACTTTGATAATGAATAAAGTTGACTAGCTTTTATTGGTAAGGTTATCAATACGACTCAGTTGTGGAAAGCAGAAATGCCAGCTTGAAGGTTATTGTTGAGACGACAAAATAGATATTGGGGGTAACAGATGTTTACTGTTGAAATGGTTGTTGACAAGCTGAACAATTCTAAGGGGGGAGTGTTTCAGCATGATATATGTATACACACACAGTTGAATGGGGCAGGGGTGTTGGGGAGGTGGAGTTTTTTTTTTTTTTGGTGGGGGGTGTATTTGGGTTTCGATTTTATTTCCATGGTAGTACAGAATTGGGCAGATCATAATTGATCGTACATTCCAGCCCAGTAGGTGGCGGCATGCACTTAAACGATTGTCGATTGTTTGCGGACCGCCATGATAGCATAGAAGAAGAAGTCAGACCAGTGAGTTAGAATAAATATTCGACGGAGCAGGTTTTTGAAGAAAGTGGACAGACCATTTGAACGATAAGGTAAGACTTCCAAATATCATAGATGATCATTATTGGAAATTAGAGAGAGTGCTAGCTAGCAATGGACACTAACACGGTAGCAAGCTGATCCAGCTACAATATCCGAGTGTTTCCTCAAACTAGACATCAATGGAGTTGATCAAATACGACTAGTTAGAGAGCGAAAACGCTCTGAATTTACAAATGGACAATTGACAACGCTCTGAATTTACGAACGCCCAGAGCGCACTCTGGCACTCGAGTGAATTTACAAACACAATACCTCTTCCTCTCTGTCTAGGCTTTTCCCAACGAACCATGGCATGGCGGAGTTAGTGCCTACAATACGCCATTGCTGTTCTCTTTTGGCTATAACATGTCACACCCCTCGTGCCATATTGCTGAACTATTTTCAATAAAATCACGAAAATACAAAATAACAAAGCTAGGTAACGTAGTAGATCCATACTATTTGACTACGGTTTTGCTAGCCTGGCTAATTAGTTAGCTGTTGTACCGTTAGCATCACGGTGGAGTTAGGTTGCGAATACTTTGGGCGGTGTAGCTACCTGTGTATAGGCTGGACACATTCCATTTGTAACGCTTTTATAAAAATAGATTTAATTGCATGCGTCGTGGAACACAGTTAATTAAGTAATATTACTATATGTCCCAGCTGCTTGCCGTAGTTCTATAGTAAATCGCGAAAAATACATGTCCAATTTAGTGCATTTTTCACCCTGCCAGCTCATCAGTTCTATTGGACTCGCCTTCCGAATGTTCTATTCCCAGCCGATTGTTTTATGTCACAATGCCTGCCTCGCTATTGTTGGCATTTAGACCTTTCTGCTTTCCTCAGCTACCTTATTATTGACAAGTGTAGTCTACTTTGTGTGCAATTATTGTTGCTCAATTATTGCGCCAACGAGCGTCTGTGTTGCCAAGGGCTAAAATAGAAGTAATTCCTATTTCTGACACTTATCGCGGTGCAAGTCCTGCCTTTCCCCATCTCCTCATTAGTTTATAGAAGCAGGTACCCACGTGCCATCTCCTCATTGGTTATACCCACGTGGGTGATTGAAAGACTAACTGTTTTGCCATTGTAGTGGTAATGCTATGAAAGTTTAGATGCCAATCACCATATAACGTAAACTCGTACATCGCCTTGGTCCGTACAATTGCCCTTATTTTAGCGCCCCAAAAACGTAATACTTCCAGATCAACTGTAATGTCAATACCATTGTAAAGCACAATTTCTCCCCTTTCCAACAGATTCAATTACATGACCTAAACGCTGCCTGTTTCTGCATAATTCAAGCAGGCAATGAGCCGTGTCGGGGTCTTTTAAAAAAAAATGGCAGGTGGGGAAGTGAAACTAATGCGTGATAGTGTGGGAAAATTGCTTTTTTTCACTCGATCTGTCCAATTCGTCACCTAATCGCCTCTAAATGTAAATAAAACACCATAAAGAGTTTATATAATGTGTGAATACATACCTATTTGAAGGTTTGTGTCGAATTTGAATCGGTTTTTAGTGCGGTGCTAAAGTGATCTTAGAAGTAAACAGCGGCTTTGGGAATGATGATCGCATGCAGCGATGACACAAAAAATGACTGTGCTACACCTGGTGGATGGAGATCGTAAGACAGAAATAGTTGCTTTATGCGTGCTGTACATTACGACATGACGCGTAACGATGTAACGGAGGGTCAGTTTTTTAAAAACTTTTCTCCAATACTATAGTGCCATTACCATGTTGATCAACGCTTGAGTAGAAACCTAGTTCACACCCCAGATTTTGACGTCAACACAGTCGCTACAGTCCCATTAGTTTTCTTTGTAGCCTCGTTTGAATGTTGCGGTTGTGCACATTTGTACGGAAGGGGGTGAGTTTAAGTTAAGTTCAAAGATGAAATTCTTGTGCTCTGGCAGACTCAGATGAGTTATCTGAAATAGTAGTAGATAACAGAGTAAATTTACAAACGCACCCAAAGAGGGGCCCAACTCAGCGGAGAATCTGTCTCCCTCCAGCAGGTGGTGATTTTTCGCTCACCAAAAAATGACTTTTTGTATGGAGTGTTGAATCTGGTCAACAAAAACATTTATGGCTTATTTGCGACATACGGTTATTTGATTTAATAGATATTTTGTAATGCTTAGGTTATGAGTGTACTGATAAAAGTAGGACGTGACATCCTCGCGACTTTGAGAATAAACTTCGTAAATTCATTTTGGCTATCTACTCTGATTTCAGAGAACTCTCGTTTGTGTGTCAGAGCGCTGAATAACTGATGAATATACGAACGTGCAACACTCATTGAATATGACAGGTGTCAGTGAAGGTTGGCAAAAAAATGAATGAAATGGTTGCTAGCTCCTGCTACAGTCACAAATGCTCTAGAAGTAATGGAAAACCGTAACTAATTACTTGAGTCTGATTTTGGATATACTTTTGGTCATGTAGTGCATGTGGACACCTGCTCGTCGAACATCTCATTCCAAAATCACGGGCATTTAATATGGAGTTGGTCCCCACTTTTATCCATAACAGCCTCCACTCTTCTGGGAAGGCTTTCCACTAGATGTTGGAACATTGCTGCAGGGACTTGCTTGGATTAGTGAGGTTGGGCACTGATGTTGGGCGATTAGGCCTGGCTCGCAGTTGGCGCTCCAATTTGTCCCAAAGGTGTTCGATGGGGATGAGGTCAGGGCTCTGTGCGGGCCAGTCAAGTTCTTCCACACCGATCTCGACACGCTTTCTGTATGGACCTCTCTTTGTGCACGGAGGCATTCCTCATGCTGGAACAGGAAAGGGTCTTTCCCAAACGGTTGTCACAAAGTTGGAAACACAGAATTTTCCGGAATATAATTTTATGCTATAGCGTTAAGATTTCCCTTCACTGGAACTAAGGGGCTAAGCCCAAACCAGGAAAACAGCCCCCTCCACTAAACTTTACAGTTGGCACTATGCATTTGGGCAGGTATCTTTCTCCTGGCATCCGCCAAACCCAGATTTGACCGTCGGACTGCCAGATGGTGAAGCATGTTTCATCACTCCAGAGAACGTGTTGCCACTGAGTCTGGATTTGGATTCACACTCAAAATTAAAGTGGAAAACCACACTACAGGCTGATCCAACTTTGATGTAATGTCCTTAAAACGAGTCAAAATGAGCGCACCCAAAGTGTGTGTGGCCTCCACGTGCCTGTATGACCTCCCTACAACGCCTGGGCATGCTCCTGATGAGGTGGCGGATGGTCTCCTGAGGGATCTCCTCCCAGACCTGGATTAAAGCATCCGCCAACTCCTGGACAGTCCGTGGCGTTGGTGGATGGAGCGAGACATGATGTCCCAGATGTGCTCAATTGGATTCAGGTCTGGGGAACGGGCGGGCCAGTCCATAGCATCAATGCCTTCCTCTTGCAGGAACTGCTGACACACTCCAGCCACATGAGGTCTAGCATTGTCTTGCATTAGGAGGAACCCCGGCCAACCGCACCAGCATATGGTCTCACAAGGGGTCTGAGGATCTCATCTTGGTACCTAATGGCAGTCAGGCTACCTCTGCGAGCACATGGAGGGCTGTGCGGCCCCCTAAAGAAATGCCACCCCACACCATGACTGACCCACCGCCAAACCGGTCATGCTGGAGGATGTTGCAGGCAGCAGAACGTTCTCCGCGGTGTCTCTACTGTCACGTAGTCAGTGTGAACCTGCTTTCATCTGTGAAGAGCACATGGCGCCAGTGGCGAATTTGCCAAACGTCCTGCACGGTGTTGGGCTGTAAGCACAACCCCCACCTTTGGACGTCGGGCCCTCATACCACCCTCATGGAGTCTGTTTCTGACCGTTTGAGCAGACACATGCACATTTGTGGCCTGCTGGAGGTAATTTTGCTGGGCTCTGGCAGTGCTTCTCCTGCTCCTCCTCGCACAAAGGTGGAGGTAGCGGTCCTACTGCTGGGTTGTTGCCCTCCTACGGCCTCCTCCACGGCTCCTGATGTACTGGCCTGTCTCCTGGTAGCGCCTCCATGCTCTGGACACTATGCTGACAGACACAGCAAACCTACTTCCCACAGCTCGCATTGATGTGCCATCCTGGATGAGCTGCACTACCTGAGCCACTTGTGTGGGTTGTAGACTCCGTCTCATGCTACCACTAGAGTGAAAGCACCGCCAGCATTGAAAAGTGACCAAAACATCAGCCAGGAAACATAGAAACTGAGAAGTGGTCTGTGGTCACCACCTGCAGAACCACTCCTTTATTGGGGGTGTCTTGCTAATTGCCTATAATTTCCACCTGTTGTCTATTCCATTTGCACAACAGCATGTGACATTTATTGTCAGTGTTGCTTCCTAAGTGGACAGTTTGATTTCACAGAAGTGTGATTGACTTGGAGTTACATTGTGGTGTTTAAGTGTTCCCTTTATTTTTTTTTGAGCAGTGTATAGTGCATTGGGCTGTTTTTCGCTGTATAACATAGAAGTTGTCCCTTTTTCAGATTTAGAAGTGAATGCTAAATGCTTACACTCGTTCGTATAAGCTGGTTAGCATAGCTAGCATACAGATATTGGTAGTCATGTCAATGATGACATGAACATGTGTTGGGGTAAACATCCATACAAGTGTAATCATAATTTCGTATGACAGTGTGTTTTTCCTTCTCAACAGCGTGATTACGGCAAGTGGATATTTAGAGAAATTCGTCTGCGTAGGTGGCGATCTGAAAAAAACTTTACAGTACAAGCAAACCAACCAATCCAGGAAATTGTGTGCTGCTGCTTGTTACAGGAAAATAATATGTCATGCAGCCCTCTAACATCTGTTGGCCCTTGACGATATGGATGGTCCAGCTGGCCTTGATTGTTCTCACTGTCCAAGGTGGGGTCATTTCTGTATAGAATCAGATTTCTTTTTATCTCTCTCTGTCTAGATGGTGGTTTGAAGCTTAAACTACAACAGTTTTTGGGTTGAATTGAAAATGTTGTCTCCTGTATTTGTTCATCTTGGTCATTAACATAGAATTCCATTTTGTCTCCACCTCTTTCAGCTAAAAACTGTACCAAACCCATAGGAGGGGCAAACATGGTATTGTCAGATGCCTTCATCACGCAAGAGACATTTGTAGATGGCGCAAAAGTCGCTTTTCAGTGTTCAATTGGATATGCCGGTACAGGATGGTCTCCGTCAGTCACCTGTACTGCTGGCGTGTGGAGTGAAGTGAAACTGAAATGCGAAAGTAATATAATCGTCTATTTATTTTTGTTCTGGAAAGTTGTGCCATATTCTTGTAAATATTTCCAGTTTTTCCACTTACCCACTCGAAACTTGATATATTCATTGCCCATCCTTAAATCTAATTGAAATACTAGCCTGGAATTCGAACCTGTTTTGTGCAAACATTCAACTCTTTCTCACTCTGTCATTTTGAAAGTCTGACTGGTTTTCTCTCTGGTTGTTTCAGGGAAGTCGTGTGGCAACCCAGGAGAAGTGATGAACGGCCAGTTTAGTCTCTCTGAGGGGACCTTGTTTGGAGACCAGGTAGTTGCTACCTGTAATACTGGGTCAGTGCTTTCTTGAGTCTTAGATGTTAATTCTAAAAAAAAATACAAATTGAATTACATGTCAACATTTTCACAAAGCTGTTCATTTGTTGGCCTAATTTAGTGATTTTTCCAAATAGGCCTTAATCAAACTTCCCCTCCCTAAAAGCTAAACAAAAAGTAATTCAATTTCAGGTGTATTATCTGTTATTACTATTTTGATCAGAGCTGTGAACAGTCTCTGTTGTAACCCTTACTATCCTGAAAGCAAAGTTGTAAAGTGTCTCGTATTGTCTAATCTTTCTATATTTCAGCTATGTGCTTGTGGGCAGCGGTGTAAGGACCTGTATGGCTGGAGGCTGGGATGGCAGAGTTCCTGTATGTGAAGGTTGGTAATCTGAAGGAGCATGTCAAGTGAAAATAACATTAACAGTTCTGTGCATGTGCCTGAATCATCTCTTCATAACTGCTGTTGTGCTCTAATCTGCAGTGGTGAAGTGTGGAAAGCCCCCAAACATTGTCAACGGTGGGCCTGTTGTCCCACCTGATGATACGTATGACTATGGAAGTGTCGTGCAATATGACTGTGAGAAGGATTACACTCTGGTTGGAACTAAATACATAACCTGCAGTGAGAATGGAGAATTCCAGCCAGCTCCACCTGCGTGTAAAAGTATGTTGAAAGCTTTCCTTTTCCCCTGTTTTTATAAGTATGATTGTTAACAAAACAATAATGAACTGCTTACACCAGGGGTGTCAAACTCACTCCATGGAGGGCCTAGTGTCTACTGGTTTCTCCTTTCAATTAAGATGAGCAGATGAGGGGACTTCCTTACTAACTAGTGACCTTAATTCATCAATCAAGTACAAGGGAGGAGAACCCGCAGACATTCAGCCTCCCATGGAATGAGTTTGACACAAGTTGCTTACACTGATAAAATCTATTTGGGCTTCCACTTTTTTCCTCCACCACACAGTCATGATCAAGTTCCAGATGACCTCCTCTGAAAGATAAATGTGTAAATATCACAGTATCTAGCTTAATAAAATCAAACATTATCACAGATGTGCATGAGACAGGCAAGCAGTCTAAAGCATGTTTAATGTGTAGGCCTAATCTAATAATCATGATGCAACATTGAGCTCAGAGGAAGTAGGTTTCAATAGAATCTACACTATTTCATAGATAATGATTAGTTGCGTTATTCATAAATGGGTGATTATAACAACATTGTTTATTGCTTCAAGTAGTCTAAAACCAATAAATAATATACTTTTGTCATGTTGTTCACCTCAAAACAGCAGCTAATGACATCTCTTTGTTTACGTCTGCAGTGGTGTCATGTCCTCCTCCTGTTGTTGAGAATGGTGTTCGGATTGACGGCCGTCCCCCCTATACGTACATGTCTTTTGTGACGTATAGGTGTAATGCTGGATATGAGATGGAGGGACAAGCCAGTCTGACCTGTAAAATAGAAGGCTGGTCAGCTGCTTACCCAACATGCAAAGGTAAGACTGATTTCATTGTTTGTTATTTAACACAATTCAGCATATACTTTAGCTCAGATATTTTGCATCATTTGGTGTTTATGACCAGAAGACCAATGTGTCGACAAACTGGCTTTTTTATGGAACTGACCTCTACTCATATAAACACAATTACTTTTCATGAGACAAGATGGTATTTGAATTCATGTTCATGCTAATTGTTATTTTTCACCATATGCATGCTTGTGCATAGCAATCTCAAGTATTTATTTTCTCTGTATGCATTAGAAGTTTGGATTTGGTCATTTTAGTTTCCATCTATTTCTGTTCTGTTTTTGATCCATTCCTTGATACTGGCCTTTACCCATTAAAATAACCCAATGGTCTAGTGAGCTGCTTACCTTCCATTGACCTCTGCTACCTTCACACTTTGAGAGGTTGACCATCTTGTCCAAGACCATTCTACTACTCAGACCACACTGGCTGACTAAAGCATTTGAGGGATCACAGCAGTAAAGTGTTGTGACAGACTGCGCAAGAATAGTTAATTTACTGGCCTAATTGTATGTCATGTCTTTATAGCCCTTCTGACTACCACAAAGCCCACTACTACAAAGAGAACCACAATCCAAGGTAGAGTCCATTTGAAACTTGTGTGTTATGGCTGTCCCCAACCCCAAAATTAAATTATTGGATAGACTGAGTCGATTGGTCGAAATTTTAAAACATGCACTTTTACCTAATATAGACACTGTTTAAATAAAATCACCTATGTGTAGACTACTTTGCCTGATGCTTTAAGCACTGCAATTAAAAACTAAGACACACATTACTGAAGGATCCAGAAATCAATATAGCCTAACCAGAATCATAAACTGTTCCTGATCTGCGTGCCAGTTATGGTTTTCATATGCAGATTTTTGTGGAACAGTTTAATTTAATTTAAAATAAAGTCTTCATTTAAAATAGTCTTCATATCTGAAACTCAATGTCATGTGGTTAATCAAAATTCTATCTAAATGAAAATGATAGAACTTCTATTGCCATTGCCAATATGTAAAAATAGCCTACATAAAGCCAACAAATAAAAACTTTGCAGCGCCGCAGGTAGAAAATATCCTGATCAAAATAAATATCCTATAAATCACATTGGCTATGCATGGCCTGTTTGCAAGGAACTTGAAACATAGTATCAAATATTTAACTTGGGTCCTGCCTGAAGCTTGCACTAGTGAACATGCAACCTTGTATGAAATATGCTGGGGCCTCAGTGAGGATAAGTAATCAGCGAGGCCTATTTAATTACATTTCCACCAGATCAGAGTGATTCTTTTTCTGCCCTTTCTTGCTTAGTAGTTATCAAAAGGGAAAGATTTTTCAATTATGCTACATTGAGGAGCGCTTTTCATTCTCAATGAATGTAAAAACGGACTTTGTTTACTTGCTTTTTGAGGCGAAGAAAAATTACTTTTAGAAGCTCCACGGTGATTGTGCGTTAAGACAATCAGATATAGTTTCAGATTCCCAAACAGGCACATTTTTGTAAGCCTGCACTGTGTGCAGGCCAGGTAGCCTAGGCCAAGTAACTTAGGCCTAGTTTTATGCATAATCAGGTCTGTTGTTACTCAAGATTGACAGGAGCGTATGGCATCAATATCGTGATATCAACTCACAGCATGCATTTTGTATTTGTGTATCATGATCAGTACAAAATAAGCACCAATTCACAAATGTAAATCACTATCCACAAATGCAGTTCACTATCCAAAAACAAACACCTTTTTTGTATTTGTAAATTGATATATTACAATATTTTTTTGATATATAACTGCATTTCCAAGGTCCTTAAGTAAAATGACTGCCATAAAGATTTGCACATAAGAGATGCACAAACATGACAGATATGGCAAACCTGCAACTCCATATTTGGAAGCGCTTAGGTTACCTGACTTGGCAGGGATTTGACGACAAGAAAAGGATTTGTAGTCGTAGAAAAAAAGTTGATCCCATTGATGCTGTTGACCCAGATCACTGGTTTACAACATTATAAAGATACACTTGTTGTAAATCCAGCCACAGTGTCCGATTTCAAAAAGGCTATGACGAAAGCACACCAAACGATTGTTAGGTCAGCACCTAGTCACAGAAAAACACAGCCATTTGGCAGCCAAAGAGAGGAGTCACAAAAAGCAGAAATAGAGAAACTAACCTTTGATCTTCATCAGATGACACTCATAGGACTTCATGTTACACAATACATGTATGTTTTGTTCGATACAGTGCATATTTATATCCAAAAATCTGTTTACATTGGCTCGTTATGTTCAGTAGTTCCAAAACATCCGGTGATTTTGCAGAGAGCCACATCAATTTACAGAAAAACATAAGTGTTCATAAGTGTTATGAATGGAATTTTAGATCCACTTCTCCTTAATGCAACCGCTGTGTCAGATTTCAAAAACACTTCACGGAAAAAGCACACCGTGCAATAATCTGAGTACAGCGCTCAGACACAAAAACAAGCCATTCAGATATCCGCCATGTTGGGGTCAACAGAAGTCAGAAATAGCATTATAAATATTCACTTACCTTTGATCTTCAACAGAATGCACTCCAAGGAATCCCAGTTCTACAAATGTTTTTTTTTGTTCGATAATGTCCATTTTATGTCGAAATACCTCCTTTTTGTTCGCGTTTAGTCCAGTAATCCAAATTCATGAGGCGCGATCACTAGGTCCAGACAAAGTCAAAAAGTTCCATTACAGCCCGTAGAAACATGTCAAACGATGTATAGAATCAATCTTTCGGATGTTTTTAACATAAATCTTCAATAATGTTCCAACTGGAAAATTCCTTTGTCTTCAGAAATGCAATGGAACGCAGGTCGCTCTCACGTGTGTGCGCGTGGTCAGCTCATGCCACTCTGGCAGACCTCTGGTTGAATCAGCTCTCATTCACCCCCACTTCACAGTAGAAGCCTCAAATAAGGTTCTAAAGACTGTTGACATCTAATGGAAGCCTTAGGAAGTGCAATATGACCCCATAGACACTGTATATTCGATAGGCAATGACTTAAACTACAAACCTCAGATTTCCCCACTTCCTGGTTGGATTGTTTTCTCAGGTTTTTGCCTGCCACATGAGTTCTGTTATACTTACAGACATAATTCAAACAGTTTTAGAATCTTCAGAGCGTTTTCTATCCAAATCTACTACTATATGCATATTCTAGTTTTTAGGCCTGAGTAGCAGGCAGTTTACTCTGGGCACCTTTTTTATCCAAGCTGGTCAATACTGCCCCCCCAGTCCCAAAGAAGTTAACTAAATAGCCCAGTACTGTAGCCTACTCCTGATCCTCACGTTCTTCAACACCATATTTTCTGTTCCATCTTAAATATTACTGAAAATATTTATATTCATGAAATCACAAGTGCAATATAGG
This sequence comes from Oncorhynchus tshawytscha, assembly GCF_018296145.1. Classification (NCBI taxonomy): domain Eukaryota; kingdom Metazoa; phylum Chordata; class Actinopteri; order Salmoniformes; family Salmonidae; genus Oncorhynchus; species Oncorhynchus tshawytscha. Next base: position 70,875,880 of record NC_056444.1, on the reverse strand, counting down.
AAAACACAGCTTAGCCTTTTGTTAATCCACCTGTCGTGTCAGATTTTGAAAATATGCTTTACAGCGAAAGCAATCCAAGCATTTGTAAGTTTATCGATCGCTCGACAAAACATTATGTACACTTAGCATCAAGTAGCTTGGTCACAAATCAGAAAAGCAATCCAATTAATCCTTTACCTTTCACGAGACTCCCAGTTACACAAATGTTCCTTTTGATCCATAAAGATGATTTTTATATCCAAAATAACGCGCCAAACAAACAAAGGTATGTTCAGAAATCCACAGGAAAGGGCGGTCACGACAACGCAGACGAATTCCAAATACTGTCCGTAATGTCCACAGAAACATGTCAAACGTTTTTATAATCAATCCTCAGGATATTATATATATATATATATATATATAAAATTATAATATCACAGACAATATTTTGGCAGTTTTGGAAACTTCAGTGTTTTCTAACCTAATCGGACAATTATATGCATTAACCGAAAATACCGTAACCAAATTAACATTGTCGATTAGAGATTATGGTAATTAACGGTAAATGTACTACTGGAGATACTGGTGTGCCTTCCCTGCGGCCTCCGCAATGGATTAGTCCACTCCAGACAGGCGTGAATCAGACGGGTGTCTCATATGCCATACATTTAAAAAATAAATAACATTTTTTTACTTAATTTGCCACTGCTCGACTAGGCAAATCAACAGTCGACTAAATGTGGTCAGCCCTAATGTTTGCGTGTGACCAAAGGTATGTGGACAACTGCTCGTCAAACATCTCATTCCAGGGCCTCCCGGGTGGCACAGTGGTTAAGGGTGTTGTACTGCAGCGCCAGCTGTGCCACCAGAGACTCTGGGTTCGCGCCCGGGCTCTGTCGTAACCGGCCGCGACCGGGAGGTCCGTGGGGCAACTCACAATTGGCCTAGCGTCGTACGGGTTAGGGAGGGGTTGTCTCATCGCGCACCAGCAACTCCTGTGGCGGGTGGGCACAGTGCGCGCTAACCAAGGTTGCCAGGTGCACAGTGTTTCCTCCGACACATTGGCTGGCTTCCGGGTTGGATGCGCGCTGTTTTAAGAAGCAGTGCGGCTTGGTTGGGTTGTGTATCGGTTGACGCATGACTTTCAACCTTCGTCTCTCCCGAGCTCGTACGGGAGTTGTAGCGATGAGACAAGATAGTAGCTACTAAAACAATTGGATACGATGAAATTGGGGAGAAAACGGGGTAAAATTTTAAACATCTGAATGACCTTCACATATTTGTTTTAGTGTTGCCAACACTTTGTCACCGAACACATTAACTCATTGTATTAGCCTAACCTTTGATCCTTTGTGATAATAATCTGAGGCTTTTGAATGACCTTAACACCAAGTTAATGTCAGTCTCTGGCTGAGGTGAAGAATCGTCATTGGTTCTGTGTGGTATACACAGCCTAGTATGCTCACTAAATTCCCCAAGTTATTTGTCTAAACTTCCATTGACACTTGAATTATACATTCAAATGTAATCTGGATGGCATCCAGTGGTAGTTTATGGTGTCTTTTCTCCATCAGACTCTCCTTCACCTGAAACAAAGGATTGATTGTGATCTGAATATAAGTAACAATGTACCTGCCAAGTGGTCATGGAGAAAATCTTAACCCATATCAAATGCATGAAGTAATCCTCACTCTGTCCTCACAAACGGCTGAATCCCACCTTGAGCTATGTGAGCTCATGGCCTCTAACACGGAAATAAAGTTTTGAAATGCCATGCCACAAACTAGAGCTGGAATGATAAACTTCTCTACAGCGACCATATCGCGTTTTGTTGATATCGTTCATTACGTTAAGTAGCCTATACTACAGAAATGTGAAATGACATTTTTGCTAATATGGATGATTGTTAATGGGACAATTGATGGCTACAACCATCAGACTGGTAGTTTAGTTTAAAGGATGATAATAAATATAGACTTAACAATAGAACAATAAGTTCATAATGTGTATCGCATCAATTCAGGAAATGTATCGCAATATGAATATTTTCTTCCCATATCGCCGAGCTCTAACACTTAACACCACCTCCATTCTTTCACTACATTGTTTTGATTTGTTTTATCCAACATCAGAATGTTGTATTTGTGTGTGTGTGTTAACCCCAATGTCACTTTGTTACAGATCGTGTACCCCGTCCCACTGATCTAACCCCAAAGGCCAACGGTAAGCTGTGCCCCAGTTGCCATCTATCTAAGTCAAATAACATTTTATTTGTCACATGTGCCGAATACAACAGTGAAATGCTTACTTATGAGCCCCCGACAATGCAGTCGGTTGGTGATGTAAGGATGGGCATTTGAAATTATTTCAGTATTCAAATAATATCATATTTTCAGATATCCGGAGAGTCGAAATAGATGTTTTAAAGAAAATGTTGGTGTAATTTCTGTCTACTTCAATGCTCGCATGACGAGAGGGAGCCTGTGTGCTGCGATCTGACCGTCTGTGTGGCACAGAGGGGAGAGCAAGACCGAGAAAGTAGCCAAACTGACTCGCGCTAGTTCGACAAACTTGTTGCTGCCTTAAGTTATCTATCATACTATCTGATAGTGCCTTGACTGCATCAAATTGTGGTTTAGCTAGCTAGCTAAAGTAGCTTGACTAATTGAGGTTATTTTTCAGCATTCCCTGTCCAACTCCATTCATATTTGAATAACCCTGCCCATCCCTAATGTTATCTATCGATTGTTGCACAACAGGATGGAATCTTTTGATGGTTCAAGCAGTATTTAGACTATTGATGAGTCATCTTCACTGCAAATTCATGTCACCTTCCTTCTGTCTATGCTTATTTATTTACAGACAACACTGGGGTAATAGCAGGCTGTGTTGTAGGTGGACTTGGTAAGTTGCAGCAGATGTTATTTTTGAATGACGAGCTATGTGGATAACATCAATCAAGGAAGATACTGTACTCTATTGCAGTCTAACATTAGCGTTATGTTAATAAGTGGGAATTTGCTCAAATTCACAGAACTATTCTTAAGAGTTTCATTGGATTGGCAACTTTCTTTTCAAATCAAGTTATCGTTCAAACAATTGTGTACTTGTTGCTGTACTATTAAATAATTTTCGAACATGCTCACAAATGTATAGACTTTGTTTCTTGTGCAGAACTGAGTTATTTAATAATAATTTGCTATTGTTACTGGCATACCAATATTGTTTTTTCATTATATTCACAATAAGGGAAAAGGAGCAGGAATGTTTTGGTTTTAAAATGTATGCCAAGTAAAAATGAACTACCTCTGATGTTAAACAGAATAATACCTTATGGGTTCATATTTATTTTTCTTTCTAGCCATTATTTGTGGTGCAGTATTTGCAGTCTACAAAGTTAAACAAAGGTAAGAAGTTCTCATTTCATTAACTGACATCCAACCAAAGCTTGCTTTGTCATGGCTCCTCCCTCTTTTCTTCATACATTTTTGGAGCTCAGTTTCATCTGTTCTTGCACTGTTACCACTGATGCCGGTTTCTGCTGAAGCTGCATAATTTACGTTTGTAAAGCTTTCTGGTGTTTTGATATCAATACACCAGTCACAGTAGTGGAGCAAAGTGAAGGCAATGGCCATGTCAGAAGTGTATTGCTCTTTTAGCATTGAGCTGGTTGGTGTGTGTCATTGAAGAGGTCTAGAGGGGTAGTCACTTAGGTGGTGGGCAATGGTGGCGGTTTTCTAAGTTTGAGAAATAGCGGATGATGACCGGTGCTCGACTTCTGGGTTACAGCTCTCGAGGTGGCTACTCATCAAATGTGGCCACTAAAAACTCTGAAGACAATGAGTTGTAGCATCCTCTGCCATGGTAAGAAGGCTTCTGAGCACACAGTTTTTATTTAATAAGAAAAGGTGGGTGGTATGTGATTTGAGAATGAATTGGCAGTGAAATACAAAATGTTTAGTTTTTTTGAAGGGTGAGCATGAACCTTGAACTGAAACATAATGATCTCAAACTTGGCTTCAAGCTGACATGTTGTGGCAGCTGTTCAGTGATATGTGTCAGTCCAACAGATTTTATCCAGTTTGTGTTCCACAGGTCCACGTTGGTTTTTGTTTAGCTGGGTAGATAGTTATTATCAGTATATAAATAAATATTTTTTCAGGAGTTGTCTAACAATTTTATTTTGATGTTTTGTTTTTATTTTTAGTGCCAAGTAGCCTAATTTGCCTTAGTCGTCTCCTGCTTCATTGAGAAAGGAGTCACAGAGAACTGGCTGCTGTGACGGTGCCTCCGAATCATCTACTACCCTCCCGCTTATGAGCGCAGCAGCCCTTCCCAATTACCGGGAATGGTTGATATCCTTTCAAAGGAAGCTTTATTATGTGATGATTAGGAACCTCATGACGAATGTATTGGTTCCCTCCCATTTGGAAGCTTGTGCATAAGGAGTGGCCTTGATAAGTTAATAACTATTCATGTTTCCAGTGTACTTCACACATCACTTTTTCTTCATCTAAGCCTGCCTCATCTCATTGCCTACATTCTGATGTTAAAAGTCCCACATATGTATGGAAGCTGCTCTTTAGAGCGACCATGCATCACAAAGCCAGTTTTACCCCCTCTGAAAGAAGATTTAAGGAAATCCTATCCTTTGCAATATAAAAAAAAACCTCACAATATATCATGCAGTTTGACACCAATGTCTTGATAAAGTCATACCACCAAAGGTCAACACTGGTTTCATAGACTAGGTTGCAGATGTGTTGAATGTAACCTGGAGTTCATTAACAAAATCGGGTTTGGAGAATCAATGGGCGCTCACTAACTTTAGCTCTAATCATTGGCCTTGGTCTTTAATTGTGTAAATGTCAGGTTCATTTAAAAAGGTTGGTTTTATAAGGAGACCATGGAATTGATGTAGTATACTTATTTTGTAAAGTGTGCTAGTTCTTTGAGGGATCAAGGACTCATGATCCAGCTTTGGAATCTTTATTTGCACTTATAGCCTATTTGTATTGTCTTGGAGTTATATTATAGATAAGATAATGAAAGATTTATTTAAAAGAATGTAAATGCATCTTGTTTTAATGAAGTTAAATGGGGGAAAATACATGCTTACAATGTTATGTCTATTTTCAGAGATGAGTCATGTTTCTGTGACACATTTTCCCTCTAAACTGTTCTGGATTTGTGTGTAATTGGCTCACATTGCATGTGTAAGAATAACTGGGAACTGATTTAAGCAGATTGCGCAAATGTATTGGAGATCTGCTATTCAACCACTTGTAATATAACATCCACCATACCCAACAGTTGAATTACTGCCTTGAGTAAATGTACATAGTCTTGCACTGTGGTTAATGTCACTATCTGGGTCATGGTGTTCTATAGGAAAGAAACCTGCAGCTCTCTGTAATATCAGGCTCAGCTTAGTGCATTTTGAACGCTCAATGTGCTCTGGATTCTTCACTATGCCTTGTAATGAAGAATATTTTGGAGTTTGATGTCTATTGTATAGCCTACAGTGACTTTGCTTTATTCTGATCAATGTACCCTACTAAGCAGCGCGGTGTTCAACATATCCACACAAGACAACCCCACTTGCCATGTTTTCAAAATGGAATGAAAATACATGTTCCAGAATGTCGTCTTTCACTTGATCTTTGAAACCACTATTTCCAACAGAGTAAAATGTATTCTGTAGTGGCTCTATTCAATCTGTATTGCTGAAGCATTACAGATTGCACAATGTAAAGGTAATTTCTGATTGGTTGACATGCAGCTTTTACTGGGAATGCAGTCGCTGCTAAAGCTGAAACAATGTCTTTATTTTAATCACGCTTCCTATACGCTGTACTTGTCTTTGGTGTCAGTGTGTCTGTAATCTGTTAAATTCAGTGTGGGACCACAACTGTTATGTTGTGGTTAGCCAGTTATGAAAAATATTTTTAGCACTTGTTTGTACATTAAGTTAATCAATTAAACAGCAATCATTTTAACATGAACCAGCATCCTGTCTTTGGCCATGCTTTACTCTTGATACTGAACTAGTATCTATATTTACTGTTACATTATGCTGTGATTTGGGTCATGGCAGTTGGTTCTTGACCTAATATTTACACATCTCAGATTGGTCTGCGTAATATTTTATTTTGCTGAAGGAAATGCGGTCATACATCATGAAAAGAATGTACATGTTACTAGACATGCCACCAGAGGTTTCCACAGTCCCCCAGATTCTGGGAAACACACAGCACTTACTATATAGTTCCATGTGTAACTGACAGTTAGACTTACAGGTTATGTCGTTGTCTTTTGTTTGAATTGTTTACGTGTCCGCTGTGCGAGAGAAATTATAATACAAGCGGAACTACGTAGCTAATACTGTTGTAACGGGGATCCTTATTGTAGCAACACACTTTTGGAGGCAATCCTGCGCTGCATTAGCTAAGTTTTCATGTCATCGGGTGTAGTTCATAAAGGTTGAAGAGTGTATGTTAGGATGAAGTGTGAATTCATGCCAGGAATAATAAGTGTGAAGTTTGATTTCCTCCCTTCTGTAATAAGCAGCCAATGGGGTATTTTTTTTTCCTTTATTCATCTGTATTCACAGATTCAGGGGATAATATCTGTATGATTGCATTAAATGATGTAAAGGATTTTAATGTACTCTGGGTGTTAGACACTGGAATATCCAAAGGGGTTTATGTCTGGTGACCTGTCTTTAGAATTTTGTGTGGAGAAAAATGTTTTAAAGGGAACCAAGTATTCTGTGCAAATGGAAGACAGGAATTGGACATAGATCCAAATTTAACATAGTTCTGGGAGGGTCCTTAATGACCCTAGGCATCTGTGGCCACTGTCGATTTAAACTAGCTAATATTGAGAATATAGGCTGCGAACGTAAGAGTTCTGGTGAACGTAAGAGTTCTGGTAGGGATAGTCGAGATCTACCAGAAGGGCGCAAAAGAGGTCTGATTATTCCATGAAAGGAGGTACACACACAGAGAGAATACACATTGGGAAATAACTAGTAATTGAGTTAGAAAATAAAAAGCACACACACAGACAGTTTTCAACGAGGATAAGAAGATAATTACTTGCATCTAAGATAGATATATTAACCAGTTGAAAGTCATAAGAAACAACGGTTAAATGGGCTGTTAACCAGGGCCTTACAACATCTGGGAAATAGCTTATTGAACGTAAGAGTTCTGGTGTTGTATACATGTGAGACCTAATAATCTATCAAAAGTCATACAAATAATTATTCTAAGATCCTAGAGGAAATTAACAGGAGGTACCTGTATTTCTAATCATAGAAAGTACAAGTACACACACATAGATTAAGGATAACAGATTATAGAGAAACACACAAAGATTGTGAGAAGCATAACGACAATAATAATTGAATAAACATGGGTAGTAAATCCTCTAAGGGGATTCCGGAATTAACCAGAGATGAGAGATATGTGGAGGCCAAGGAAACATTTATTTTGGCCCGAAATGGAGAAAGAAGTACGAATTTGATGGACGTTTAAATATAGAAAAACTAGAATTAATGATCAAACGGATACATAAGGGATGTGGGGAGAAGGCAGAGAAGCAACCGGCAGAAGGGCTTGACACCGCCAGGGTGTGGCTGACTGAAGCTAGGAAGAGAGTCGAGGGGGCAAAGAAAAAGGTAGCCACTAAGGAGGAAGGGGTAGGTAGCCAGGAGCAGACAGGAAGGACTCCCACGGCTCCCATAGAGACACCACCTAAACCCAAATTATACCCCTCCCTGTTAGACCAGGCGTGGAGGGAAAATCCAGACGACGAGGTGGTGGTGGTGAGACGGTGGCAGCCACCGCCCGTCCCGTTACCACCTCCCCCATATGCTGGTACTCAGGGAGCCGAGGGAGGAAGAGCCACAGAGAGGAGAACAGGATTTAGCAACCTTATTGAGAAAGTGGATAGAGGTAGAGAAAATTGAGAAAAGTGGATAGAGGACGTAAAAAGGGAAGAGTGTGTTCATGGGCTGCACGACCTAGAGCCCTCAGTAGACTCGATTCCCATAACCAGAGTCTGGATAGAGACAGTCAAGAGAAAGGGGGAGATAGATGCTTTAACTGTAACAAACCTGGTCATTTTGCTAGAGATTGTGAGGCGCCGTGTAAACACTGCAATAAAGTAGGCCATAATCACAGAGACTGTAAAAAGAAAGAACAGAAAGGAGCAGAGCAGCTAATAGTAACTATCGGGGTAATTGTAGATAAGCATAAAGGAGACTTTAAGGAAAGGGACCTAAGAGAGAAGGGAAAAATGGACAGGATCAGACGATAATTTAGTGTTTCAATTGCGATAAGACAGGATATTTCGCCCTTTGAGTGTAAGGCTCCCTGTAAACATTGTGACCGAGTAGGACACAACCACCGAAACTGCAAACATAAGGGGAAGGACAGGCGCAACAATCAGGAGAGAAAGAGAGAGACAGAAACAACGAGAGCGAGAGTAATGAGAATCATCGCCGGAGAAATGCTTGGACCTTTAAATTAGGGCTATTTTCTGGGAATTGTCTCGGTAGTGCGTGTCTGATTTTACGACTATAGACAATTATAAATAGGGTTATTTGTGGGGAGTTTTTGTCATTTCAATGGCTGCCACATGAGAGGCTCAGGTTCGTTTCCCAGTCTATGCATCAATGGACTAAAATCTGGCTTTCTGATTGTAATTCAACTATTGGTATGTTTGCCTGGAAAGATACGGTCGCTAGTGTTTGTTTAAAATATAGACTGAACGTTTTAATAGCTTGTTTAGGTTAAATTGAAAGACTAATTAATTCAAAATAACAGCGAGGCGATTTCGATGTATTACGTTGTCAGCTGAAATAACATATTGAGAATGGAGTAGTATTTAAATAACTGAATCAAAGAAGAGACAGTTACCTAAATCTAATGAATTCTAATAATAAGCGGATAGGTAATTGCGATAGTTTTGTGCTCACCGAAATGTTTTTTATTCTAAAAGAGTTGACTGATGTATTTACATGTTATTTTTAAAGTCTTGGAAGGAAAAGTTAAGTTTCTGATGATTGTTCCTTGGTGAATTTGAGCAGGAAGTTTAATGTATTCTAACATAATCTGTTTCCATTACGTGGAACAATGTCTGGTCATTACTGAGTGGAGGGGGAGCCTGGACATTTAGAATCTTGAATACAAGATATGCGTCAGTGTATTGCAAAATATTTTTTCCAACTCAGGAGCTCATGCTTTCTGAGAATGTAACCGTGATTATAGCTATTGGCCTTCCTATCAAGCACTTTGAGAACCTGTTTGCAGACAGACTGAATGGGTTTTAATGTTGTAAAGCAAGCTTGGGCCAAACTAGTCAGGTAGTATGTTAAGGGGTGGAGTATCATAGATTTGAAGTACAATTTGTTACCTCTGAAGTCAAACAATTTCATATGTTTTGGAAATTAGCTAGGTTGAATTTGTTTATTTGAGTTACCTTTTTTCATTTGCTTTTTCAAAGAGAGGTTGGAATCAAGTATGATGCCGTGGTACTTAAAATTGGATACCACCTGGAGCTCTTCCCCTGATACATACCTGATACATAGACATCTGTCTCAGCGGCATTAGTTGTTTTCTTTGTAGTGAGTTCTTGTGTAGCTTGTTATTTACTATTTGCATGCATTTATCACTGCATCATCTGCATACATTGGAACTTCAGACTCTGTACAGACAGAAGGAAGATCATCAATGTACGAGCTGAAAAGTATTGATCTTTGGGGCATGCAAACATTGTAGCTATGAGTGAAAAAAATAGTTAGTTTTGACTCTTACGCTGATGAGACAGCACCAACTTTTTAAAGGTTTGATATTTATTAAACAACAGGATTCTTTCTCCCCAGGATAATTGTATCTAAGGGTAGCGCATGTTCAATTAGGTACATATAAACACTGAGGAAGTTTAAAATGAATGATTTGAGGGAGTACAGTGGAATCATCATTATTATTAGGTTTTGTTTGTTTTTAACTTGGGGTTTGCAAATACCTACACACAACAAATAGTGTATAACTATTTGTTGGTGTTTTTAAAATACTATGTTTGGATTTGCGTGTACTATTTCTTTTGGGTTTGGTGAGATTTCCATTTGCCTTAGTGCTACGATATCTTAAAGGGGCACGCACACACATGGAATTTTAGAAGTTTTATTTTCTGAGTTTTAATTAAACACGTGAATTCTTTTGATAAAGGAATGTTCTGGGATACAACATGTAGAAAATGTTTGACGGTTTTTCTTTAATTTGTCTAATATAGTAACAAACACTTCTTTGAAGGGGTGGTATGACTTATGACCTCTATCATGACTTTCCTTTGTGGTTTGATCATTGGAAAGCCATTTGGATAATACATTTAAGGTCATTTGTAATACTGATTTTAAGGTCATTTGTGTAATTGATAATTATGATGGAGTTTAAAGTTCTAAGACATATTTGTAATTTGATCCAATGAGAAGAAAGAAAGGGCATAGCCTTTGACTAAGGATAGGCTTCCTTAAGTCTATCTTCCTATGACCATAAGGGTACAATCATTTTTCTTTGTGGAGTGTTTCAGTGTAGTAGTTTTGATCTGATTATGTTATTTGAAATTGTATTTTATCTTTTGACCTGTAGTAGTATTTTTATAAATGACCTAGCTACGTTTTATTTCCCCTTAGGTAGTTAGCTATTGTTGTATATAGATTATATCTTTGTGTGAAATTTATCGCAACATTATATTTTTGTGTGAAATTTAACACAAAGAAGGCGGTAAAATTGATATGTTAATATTATCATTTTTATTTAAATTGAATAAGGTTATACAGTTAATAAGAATAAGTTTTAATTATGGTAGACTTATATTAAGTATTTAGGACATATTTTAAGCCTGAAGGAGTATTAATAAATGGGGAAAAGATTTTGGTCGTTCAGCTTCCGGACATCAGACAGTAGAGAGACTGTCTGCTCCATTGGTTATAAAACAAGAGATGTCGGGAGGGCAGGCATGCATTCCAGTCCTTAACTCCAGGATATGTCCAGTTAATCTGTTGAGAAGAGATACAATGACTCTGTTGAATGTGGCCATCACCCCCACAGAAAGCCAGAGGCTATAAAAGAGTTTACTCCCACCCTTGAGGACTTGGTAGAGGGGGGTGTAATTAGAGAAAGAGATGCACAATGCAATTCTCCAAGGTTTTGGCAAAGAAAGCAGCCCCAGTTGAGAGTTCTGCAAGTAAATACCTCTGGGAAACCTATTACACATGCTCAGTTGATTTTGAATCTATTAGATGCTGTACATTTGCCAGCAAATTAAGCTATTTGTAAGTGTGAGGCTCATAATAAAGGATCAAATAGTATCAGCCTACCTAAGTCACTGTTTAGATATGCAGCAATATTGACACTAGGGCAGAGCCATGTGTAAACAGGGAGGAAGGATGGTAGAGCAGCATTGTGACGTCTTTTTAGGCATTTCCCTTGAAGAATGGCTGTAAGGGACCATATATGGTATGTGGTCACATGGTGTCTCCCGCAGAAAACCTTGCGTAAAATACTGAAGTAGCCATTTTTCCAATAGCTTCTTATGAGAAACCAACTGCCTCGACGGATATATTATCGAATATATTTGTTAAAAACACCTTGAGGATGGATCCTAAACAACGTTGGCCGTGTTTCTGTCGATATTATATAGCTAATTTTGAAAAAAGTTTGGCGTTATATTTGTAGCATTTTTCGGTCGATTTCTCAGCCAAGCATGGTGAAGAAACGGGAGCTTTTTCGCCTACAAAAATAATATTTTTGGAAAAAAGGAACATTTGCTATCTAACTGGGAGTCTCCTGAGTGAAAGCATCCAAAGTTCTTCAAAGGTAAATTTAATTTGGTTGCTTTTCTTATTTTCGTGAAAATGTTGCCTGCTGCCAGCAAAGCATAGCATTATGCCATGATAAACTTACACAAATGCTTGTCTAGCGTTGGCTGTAACGTATATTTTGAAAATCTGAGATGACAATGTTGTTAACAAAAGGCTAAGCTTGTGTTTGAATATATTTATTTCATTTAATTTGCGATTTTCATGAATAGGAAAAGTTTCTAGGGGTATTTATGTCCGTTGCGTTATGCTAATGCGTTTGAGGCTCTGATTACGCTCCCGGATACGGGTTTGCTCGTCGCAACTGGTTAAAAACATATATTTTTTTTAGAATAGATAAATATAGCAAATGGGTGGAAGTATTTCCAACTTACTTGGCGGACACGATTATGGTAGCTAAAATATTAGGTCCAGATATTATCCCTAGAGTTAGTTTACTGGGATCTATTTCTTTAAACAATGGATTACATTTCAGCTAATCAGGTAGACCATGTGGAATGCCAGAGTTAGGGAGACCAGAACAGGCTGACATAGAAGTTGAAGATATACTAGCAGAACACATGAGAAGACTGTTTGTTAACCAAACCCGTATGTCCAACATTTTATGTCCAACAGGTGAATTACAGGAGAAGGTGATTCACTCAATCTAACCAGGAGACTGGGTGTGGATTCAGTCCCTGAGGAGAAAAGACTGGAAGCAGCCCCGTTGGGAAGGCCCATACCAGGTTCTGTTAACCACTGCCTTTGCCATTAGAATAGCTGAGAGAGTCACTTGGGTCCTCGTTACCCACTGCAATAAGGTATGTACATATAGAAGCATTGCTGATCACACACAGAGTTAGGAGAAGAACCGAGAACCAACAGGGTCCGGGGGTTACCTCCTTAACGAAGATTCCCTATCCTGACCGTTCATCACTGTGTGTGCTCCTAGAAGTGTGAGTATGGGGTGGTACCTAGCAGACTGACTAAGGGCAGGAGAGACTTGGCGGTTTTGGGGAATATTAGGGACTCTGAGCTGCATCATAGTCTCAGTAATGTTTCTGATACATTCAGATCCACCACCTTCCGGTACTAATTATAGGACGCTGTTGTCATTGATAAGAAGTAAAACACAAACAATATAAAATACTGACCATCAAGGATGAGTGACTTACAGAATAAGGAGACAAAGAAGGTCAAGATGTAGGATCTAAGATAAACATTAAACAATTTCCTCAGAAAGCAAATAACTTAACAGGGATTGGGTTGGCCAGATTGAAGTACTCGGCCAACTCACTTCGGTTCACTTTAACTCCTGATGAGTACCAGTGTTATAGATACAAGAATGACACCGAGAACTTAGGTGATTTTAATGGCTGTAAGGCAATCGTTAATGTGACTGACTTTTTAATGGCTGTAAGGCAATCACTTAACCTCACAGCACCTATAACTGATTTATGGTGGGCTTGTACCAGCAAAGGATGCATACGATAGACACTACCAAAAGGGTGGTTAGGAACTTGCGCCCTGGTGTTATTGGTCCAACCAGTTCGAGTTAGTCATCAGAGGTCAGTTATAGGAGGCTAAAGAAGGCACAGGAGGAGTTTAGACCAGGATGGGAGTAGCTTTGTCTAGATGGATGCTATTGGCATCCCCATGGAAGTTACAGATTAATAAAAAGCTATGTATCAAATAGGTGAAGACTTTACCACTACATTCTTTTGGTGGTTGACAATAAATAAAAAATGTGGATTGGAGTAATTACATCTATTATAATCAACAGAGATTCATGAATGAAACCGGGGATGCAGTAAAGGGGTTCTCTGACCAATTATCCACAACCCGACCTGGCAAAATAGGTTGGCTCTCGATATGTTATTGGCAGAAAAGGGCTGGGTATGTAGAATGATTGGGGTTCATTGTTGTACATTTATTCCTAATAACACAGCTCCAGATGGATCTGTGACCAAGGCCCTGGCCGGTTTAAACACATTAGCTCATAAATTAGTAGTGAACTCTGGGGTGGATACCTCCACGACTGGGTGGTTCGATAGTATGTTTGGAAAATGGGAAAAATGTTGTAATTACTGTATTGTGGGCTGCTTTCACCTGTATGAGTGTGTTGGTGTTGTGTGGATGCTGTTTGATCCCATGTGTGAGAGGTTTAATCACCAGGACTCTAGAGAGATCGATGATGCAACAAATGATGAGGTATGGACAGATTCCGAGCTCCGACCAGTGGGATGACTACTTCATGCCTCCAGGCCTAGTAGATGGCTCCGTTTCCTTCAACCACGAGGAGCCCATGTTGGATGAGACCATCTTCAATGTTTAGGCAAACTGTTCAATTAATGAAGATTATAATGAAAATCCTAAAAAGAAGAGTTATAATTGGATATAGGCCTAGAACAGTCATTGATGGGAATCCGATGTAAATACATGTATTGGTTTTGTTTGCTTTTGTGTAACGTTTATTTTTCCATATGATGGTTGACGTATCAGTGTGTAATATTTAGTCAAAGGGTGGAATGATAAGGGAATTTATATGTTTATGGTAATGACTAAAGAATTCCACCCTGAAATGGAATTATTAGATTATGTAACATGTATAAGAATAATTAGACTAATGTAATTATTACACTATGTAAAATGTATTAAGAATAATTAGACTAAAGTCCAATAAGGTTTGGTCGAGACAAGTAAGGGAGAGAAATCAGTGTGTGTGTCTAAGAAAACACAGAGGACAATTATACATGACCTGACCTGGTTAAAAGGGTGAAAAACTTACGACAGGAAAAGGAGTCCTGTGAAGGTCCCTCTAATCTCAGGGGGAAGGGAACGGTATGGAACTGCCAGCTTGGTACTGATAAACGAGGAATGAGGACTGTGGGGAAAGATACATCCCACCCACTGTTTGTGTGTCTGTGTGTGCGTGTAATCCCCCTACTATTTGTGTGTCTGTGTGTGCATGTAAGTAGGTAGGGGGGTGGGAGTTATAAAATGACATGTCTTGGCATTTTTTGACTTTAGAACGTTCTCTTGAATAAAGAACCAACCTTGTGCAGAAGCTGAGTTTTTGCCTAATTATTATTAAACCCAGCATTTTACAAATCCCAGGGATTGGTCAAAGCTTCAATAATTGTTTAGTTATCATCATTGGGATTGAAAATTCTCGTGACAATAAGCTATGCATTCAGTCCCCCAGTGTCCGGTCTAGAGTGTGATGTCACGGCTCTGCTGGGCGGTGGAAAAAGCCCTGTGAATACCCATACTAACATACTGCATACTTATCCTCTCTGGGATATTCGGGATGGTAGCGTCCCACCCCGCCAACAGCCAGTGAAAGTGCAGGGCGCCAAATTCAAAACAACAAAAATCTCATAATTAAAATTCCTCAAGCATACAAGTATTTTCCACAATTTTAAAGATAAAATTCTCGTTAATCCAGCCACAGTGTCTGATTTCAAAAAGGCTTTACAGCGAAAGCACCACAAACGATTATGTTAGGTCACCACCAAGTCACAGAAAAACACAGCCATTTTTCCAGCCAAAGAGAGGAGTCACAAAAAGCAGAGATATAGATTAATCACTAACCATTGATGATCTTCATCAGATGACACTCATAGGACTTTGTTACACAATACATGTATGTTTTGTTCGAAAAGGTGCATATTTATATCCAAAAATCTCATTTGACATTGGTGTGTTATGTTCAGTAGTTCCAAAACATGCGGTGATTTTGCAGAGAGCCACATCAATTTACAGAAATACTCATAATAAACATTGATAAAAGATAAAACTATTACACATGGAACTTTAGATAAACTTCTCCTTAATGCAACCGCTGTGTCAGATTTCAAAAGAACCTTACTGAAAAAGCATACCATGCAATAATCTGAGTACGGCGCTCAGAGACCAAACAAGCCAAAAAGATATCCTCCTTATTGTGCAGTCAACAGAAGTCAGGAATAACATTATAAACATTCACTTACCTTTGATGATCCTCATCAGAATGCACTCCCAAAAATCCCAGTTCCACAATAAATGTTGATATGTTCGATAAAGTTAATAATTTATGTCCAAATAGCTCCTTTGGTTAGGGCGTTTGGTTAACAAATCCAAACGCGCATGCAGGTCCAGCCGAAAGGTCGGATGAAAAGTCCAAAAAGTTATATTACAGGTCGTAGAAACATGTCAAATGAAGTATAGATTCAATCTTTAGGATGTTTTTATCATAAATCTTCAATAATGTTCCAACTGGAGAATTCCTTTGTCTGTAGAAAAGCAATGGAACGTGAGCTAACTTTTCACCGTGCGTCACGAGCTCGTCGCACTCTGCCAGACACCTGGCTCAATCCCCTCTCATTCGGCCCCACTTCACAGTAGAAGCATCAAAAAAGGTTCTAAAGACTGTTGACATCTAGTGGAAGCCTTAGGAAGTGCAACATGACCAATATCCCACTGTATTTTCAATAGGCTGTGAGTTGAAAACCTACAAACCTCAGATTTCCCACTTCCTGGTTGGATTTTCTCAGGTTTTTGCCTGCCATATCAGTTCTGGTATACTCATAGACATCATTGAAACAGTTTTAGAAACTTCAGAGTGTTTTCTATCCAAATATATATTATATGCATATTCTAGCTTTTATGGCTGAGTAGCAGGCAGTTTACTCTAGGCACCTTAGTCATCCAAGCTACTCAATACTGCCCCCCAGTCACCATGAAGTTAATGAGTATTGTCACGATCCAGCTCAAAGCCTGTAACAAAAAGGGAGACAACGTGGAGATAATAATAACAAAATATATTTATTAACTGAAGTAAATTAAATGCAATTAACAATGGTGTGTGTTTAGTCAGTACTGTAAGTGAGTGGTCGCGTGTATACATGTGATAATGAGGGGTGTTGAAAGGTGCCAACACAAACAAACCAAATAGCAACAAAAATGCCACAACCAAAATCTGTCTGTGTCTGCATGGAGAGTGTCTCCCCAATGAATCGGGAAGAGGTGCATTTATCCTGGGACACACCCGAGCCCAGGTGTGTCCCATTTCTCTGACGAACCTCCCGGCTCCGCCCACCGACTTCCTATTAAGGAAAACAAGAGCAAAGAGAAAGAATTCGGCAGACAGAGTGGGATGGTCGTCACAGTATATATATACTATGTATATACTATGTACTATTAGTTCATTTTAGTATACTGTAAACAAACAGTATGCTTTCAGTTGAGCGTACTAGCTCCTCGCCTTTCTACCGGAAGTTGATGCTGTTGCTATGCAACCTTCTGCAAGCTAGTTAGCAAAACAAATGACTAGTTAGACATTTTATGACTTCGGGTGTGTTCTTAAATTCAATGTGGAGTGCCAGAGTGCGCTCGTAAATTTAGAGCGTTGTCAGATTGTCCATTTTGTAAATTCAGAGCGTTTCGCTCTCGGAGGAGTAGGGTTGTTTTGAGCGTTCTGACCTTACAATAGCAGTCAAGCACCCAAGCTAATGTTGGCTTGCTAGCTACTTCCAGACGCAAATGCGACCACTTTGACCATTTTACTCACCCTAGCAGAGCTGGTTAGGCAGTTTTCATGTTATCCAGAGCGTTGGTGACTGTAACTGTGCTGCTGGCAACAATTTAATTAAGCTTTTTTTGCCCACGTTTACTGACACCTGACATATTAAACAGGTGTTGAGCGCTCGTAAATTCATTATTCTGCGCTCTGGTACACTCAGACGAGAGTGAAATTAAATTGGAGTAGATAGCACCCGAGTAGAAAGCACCTGAATGTCCATTGAGAACGCACAACGACTATACCATTTAGCTAAGCTAAGAATGACGGGAAAAATCAAGTCAATAAACGTTGGGTAGTTAGTATATAGTTAATATACTGGCAGGATCAAGCCTGGCCCGCTGAGGAGTGATGGACTCCATCCTAGCTAGAGGGGTGTCCTCATCTTATCTATGAACATGGACAGGGCTCTAACTCCTCTAGCTCTACAATGATTGAGGGTGCAGGCCAGGCAGCAGACTGTTAGCCAGCCTGCCAGTTTAGTGGAGTCTGCCACTAGCACAGTCAGTGTAGTCAACTCAGCTGTCCCGATTGAGACCGTGTCTGTGCCTCCATCTAGATTGGGAAAAACTAAACTGCCTGAGTTTGCTCTAGGAATCTCACTGGAATAAAGACATCCTCCATTCCTGTCATTATTGAAAGAGATTGTGATATCTCACATCTCAAAATAGGTCTACTTAATGTTAGATTGATCACTTCCAAGGCAGTTATAGTCAATGAACTAATCAACTGATCATAATAGTGATGTGATTGACCTGACTGAAACATGGCTTAAGCCTGATGAATTTACTGTGTTAAATGAGGCCTCTCCTCCTGGTTACACTAGTGACCATATCCCCCGCGCATCCCGCAAAGGCGGAGATGTTGCTAACATTTACGATGGCAAATTTCAATTTACAAAAAAAAAGACTGCATTTTCGTCTTTTGAGCTTCTAGTCATGAAATCAATGCAGCTTACTCACTTTTTTTTATAGCTACTGTTTACAGGCCTCCTGGGCCATATACTGCGTTCCTCACTGAGTTCTCTTCCACCATTTTATTACGTCTGCATTCGCAACAAATAATCTGCTCAGACCCCAACCAAGGATCATCAAAAGTCGTGCTATAAATTCTCAGACAACCCAAAGATTCCTGGAGGCCATTCCAGACTCCTCCACCTACCCAAGGACATCAGAGTACAAAAAGCAGGTTAACCACCTAACTGAGGAACTAAATGTAACCTTGCGTAATACCCTAGATGCAGTCACACCCCTAAAAACAAAAAACATTTGTCATAAGAAACTAGCTCCCTGATATACAGAAAATACCCGAGCCCTGAAGCAAGCTTCCAGATAATTGGAAATGGAAATGGCACTACATCAAACTGGAAGTCTTCTGATTAGCTTGGAAAGACAGTACCGTGCAGTAGTCACTGCTGCTCGATCATCCTATTTTCCAACTTAATTGAGGAGAATAAAAACAATCCAAAATGTATTTTTGATACTGTCACAAAGCTAACTAAAAACAAGCATTCCCCAAGAGGATGGCTTTCACTTCAGCAGTGATAAATTCATGAACTTCTTCGGCAAAAATATCATGATCATTAGAAAGCAAATGACGGACTCCTCTTAAATCTGCATATTTCTCCAAAGCTCAGTTGTCTTGAGTCTGCACAACACTGCCAGGGCCTAGGATCAAGGTAGACACTCAAGTTTTTTTCATCCTATATCTATTGACACATTAATGAAAATATTAATGGCCTCTAAACCTTCAAGCTGCTTACTGGAACCGATTCCAATTAAACTGCTGAAAGAGCTGCTTCATGAGCTTGGCCCTCCTATGTTGAATATAGTAAATGCCACCCTATCCACCGGATGTGTACCAAACTCTCTAAAAGTGGTAGTAATGAGCCTTTCAAGCCTTGAAACAGCCAAACCTTGACCTAGAAAATATTAAAAATGATCGGCCTATATCAAATCTCCCATTCCTCTCAAACATTTTTGAAAAAGGTTGTTGAAAAAGTTGAGAAAAAGCTGTTGTGCAGCAACTCACTGAATTCCTGAAGACAAACAATGTATATGAAATGCTTCAGTCTGGTTTTAAACCCCATCATAGCACTGAGACTGCACTTGTGAAGGTGGTAAATTACCTTTTAATGGTATCAGACCAAGGATCTGCATCTGTCCTCGTGCTCCTAGACCTTAGTACTGCTTTTGATACCATCGATCGCCACATTCTTTTGGAGAGATTGGAAACCCAAATTGGTCTACACGAACAAGTTCTGGCCTGGTTTAGAGTTTTTCTGTCTGAAAGATATCAGTTTGTCTCTGTGGAAGGGTTGTCCTCTGACAAATCTACTGTAAATGTTGGCGTTCCTCAAGGTTCCGTTGTAGGACCACTATTGTTTTCACTATAAATTTTACCTCTTGGTGATGTCATTCGGAAACATAATGTTAACTTTCACATTTCGATGAAACATGGTGAAGCCCCAAAATTGCCCTCCCTGGAAGCCTGTGTTTCAGACATAAGGAAGTGGATGGTGGCAAATGTTTTACTTTTAAACTCGGGCAAAACAGAGATACTTGTTCTAGGTCCCAGGAAAAAAGAGATCTTCTATTGGATTTGACAATTAATTTTGATGGTTGTACAGTTGTCTCAAATAAAACTGTGAAGGACCTCAGCGTTACTCTGGACCCTGATCTCTCTTTTGACGAACATATCAAGACTGTTTCAAGGACAGCTTTTTTCCATCTACGTAACATTGCCAAAATCAGAAACTTTCTGTCCAGATTTATCCATGCTTTTGTCACTTCTAGATTAGACTACTGCAATGCTCTACTTTCCGGATACTAAATAAACTTCAGTTAGTGGTAAACACGGCTGCTAGAATCTTGACTAGAACCTAAAAATGTGATCATATTACTCCAATGCTAGCCTCTCTACACTGGCATCCTGTTAAGGCTAGGGCTGATTTCAAGGTTTTGCTGCTAACCTACAAAGCATTACATGGGCTTGCTCCTACCCATCTTTCCGATTTGGTCCTGCCGTACATACCTACACGTACGCTACGGTCACAAGACGCAGGCCTCTTTATTGTCCCTAGGATTTCTAAGCAAACAGCTGGAGGCAGCGCTTTCTCATATAGAGTTCCATTTTTATGGAATGGTCTGCCTATCCATGTGAGAGACGCAGACTCTGTCTCGGCCTTTAAGTCTTTATTGAAGATTCATCTCTTCAAGTAGGTCCTATGATTGAGTGTACTCTGGCCCAGGGTGTGAAGGTGAACAGAAAGGCACTGGAGCGACGAATTGCCCTTGCTGTCTCCGCCTGGCCCGTTCCCCTCTCTCCACTGGGATTCTCTTCTCAAACCCTATTACGGGGGCTGAGTCACTGGCTTACTTGTGCTCTTCCATGCCGTCCCTAGGAAGGGTGCGTCACTTGAGTCGCTGATTTTCCTGTACGTGTTGGCGCCCCCCTTGGGTTCGTGTTGTGGGGGAGACCTTCATGGGCTATACTCGGCCTTGTCTCAGGGTAGTAAGTTGGTGGTTTGAAGATATCCTTCTAGTGGTGTGGGGGCTGTGCTTTGGCAAAGTGGGTGGGGTTATATCCTGCCTTGTTGGCCCTGTCCGGGGGTATCGTCAGACGGGGCCACAGAGTCTCCCGACCCCTCCTGTCTCAGCCTCCAGTATTTATGCTGCAATAGTTTATGTGTCGGGGGGATAGGATCAGTCTGTTATATCTGGAGTATTTCTCCTGTCTTATCCGGTGTCCTGTGTGAATTTAAGTATTCTCTCTCTTTCTCTCTTTCCTCCCCTTTTCTCTGAGGACCTGAGCCCTAGGACCATGCCTCAGGACTACCTGGCCTGATGACTCCTTGCTGTCCCCAGTCCACCTGGTCGTGCTGCTGCTCCAGTTTCAACTGTTCTGCCTGCGGTTATTCTCTCTCTTTCTCTCTTTCCTCCCCTCTTCTCTCGGAGGACCTGAGCCCTAGGACCATGCCTCAGGACTACCTGGCCTGATGACTCCTTGCTTGCCTGCGGCTATGGAACCCTGACCTGTTCACTGGACGTGCTACCTTGTCCCGGACCTGCGGTTCTCGACACTCTCTCTCTCTACCGCACCTGCTGTCTCTAACTCTAAATGATCGGCTATGAAAAGCCAACTGACATTTACTCCTGAGGTGCTGACTTGTTGCACCCTCTACAACCACTGTGATGATTATTATTTGACCCTGCTAGTCATCTATGAACATTTGAACATCTTGGCCATATACTGTTATAGTCGCTGGTGCGCGATGAGACAAGGACATCCCTACCGGCCAAGCCCTCCCTAACCCGGACGACGCTAGGCCAATTGTGCGTCCCCCACAGACCTCCCGGTCGTGGCCGGTTACGACAGAGCCTGGGTGCGAACCCAGTCTCTGATGGCACAGCTGGCGCTGCAGTACAGCGCCCTTAACACAGCACCACCCGGGAGGCCCTAAAATCCGCAAACTTTTGGCATACTATGTCACGCCCTGGTCTAAGTATTTTGTGTTTTTCTTCATGTATTGGGTCAGGCCAGGGTGTGGCATGGGGTTTTTGTATTGTGGTGTGTTTTGTCTTGGGGTTTTGGTGTGTATGTATTGGGATTGTAGCTAGTGGGGTTATCTAGCAAAGTCTATGGCTGTCTGGAGTGGTTCTCAATCAGAGGCAGGTGTTTATCGTTGTCTCTGATTGGGAACCATATTTAGGCAGCCATATTCTTTGAGTTTGTTGTGGGTGATTGTCCTATGTGTCGTTGTTTCTGTCTCAGTGTTAGTTTAGACAAGTATAGGCTGTTTCGGTTTTCGTTAAGTTCTTTGTTTTGTAGTGTTTGTTATTGATTCGTGTTTTATGTTCGTTCATTAAACATGGATCGCAATCTACACGCTGCATTTTGGTCCGACTCTCCTTCACACCTAGAAAACCGTAACATACTAACTACAGTGGCTTGCGAATGTATTCACCCCCTTGGCATTTTTCCTATTGTCTTGCCTTCCAACCTGGAGTTAAAATAGATTAGAATTTGGGGGGGGTTATATCATTTGATTTACACAACATGCCTGCCACATTGAAGATGCAAAATATTTTTAATCAGAAACAAACAAGAAGAGGACTTGACAACTTGAGCATGCATAACTATTCACCCCCCCCCCCCCCTCAAGTCAATACTTGGTAGAACCACCTTTTGCAGCAAATACAGCTGCAAGTCTCTTGGGGTATCTCTATGAGCTTGGCACATCTAGCCACTGGGATTTTTGCCCATTTTTCAAGGCAAAACTGCTCCAGCTCCTTCAAGTTGAATGGGTTCCGCTGGTGTACAGCAATCTTTAAGTCATAACACAGATTCTCAATTGGATTGAGGCCATTCCAGGCCATTTAAATGTTTCCCCTTAAACCACTCAAGTGTTGCTTTAGCAGTATGCTTAGGGTCATTGTCCTGCTGGAAGGTGAACCTCTGTCCCAGTCTCAAATCTCTGGAAGACTGAAACAGGTTTCTCTCAAGAATTTGCCTGTATTTACCGCCATCCATCATTCCTTAAATTCTGATTAGTTTCCCAGTCCCTGCCGATGAAAAACATCCCCACAGCATGATGCTGCCACCACCATGGATGGTGATCTCGGGGTTATGAGAGGTGTTGGGTTTGTGCCAGACATAGAGTTTTGCTTGATGGCCAAAAAGCAACATTTTCATCTCATCTCATCAGAGTACCTTCTTCCATATGTTTGGGAAGTCTCCCACATGCCTTTTGGCGAACACCAAACATGGTTGCTTATTTTTTTATTTAAGCAATGGCCTTTTTTCTGGACATTCTTCTGTAATGCCCTGCTCTGTGGAGTGTATGGCTTAAAGTGGTCCTATGGACAGATACTCCAATCTCCGCTGTGGAGCTTTGCAGCTCCTTCAGGATTATCTTTGGTCTCTTTGTTGCCTCTCTGATTAATGCCCTCCTTGCCTTGTCTGTGAGTTTCGGTGGGCAGCCCTCTCTTGGCAGGTTTGTTGTGGTGCCATATTCTTTCATTTTTTTACGGATTTAATGGTGTTCCGTGGGATGTTCAAAGAGATCATGTGACACTTAGATTGCACACAGGTGGACTTTATTTATCTAATTATGACTTCTGAAGGTCTTATTTAGGGGCTTCATAGCAAAGGGGTGAATAGATATTCATGCACCACTTTTCCGTTTTGTATATTTTATAATTTTTTGAAACAATAAATTTTTTTTTCATTTCACTTCACCAATTTGGACTATTTTGTGTATGTTCATTGCATTAAATAAAAATCCATTTAAATTACAGGTTGTAATGCAACAGAATAGGAAAAACACCAAGGGGGATGAATACTTTTATATGCTCCTAAATGTTTCCACTTCACAATAGCTGCACTTACAGTTGACCGTGGCAGCTCTAGTAGGGCAGAAATTTGACGAACTGAGATGTTGGAAAGTTGCCATCCTGTGACGGTGCCAAGTTGAAAGTCACTGAGCTCTTCAGTACGGGCCATTCAACTGCCAATGTTTGTCTATGGAGATTGCATGGCTCTGCTCAACGGGTGTGGCTGATAAAGCCGAATCCACTAATTTGAAGGGGTGTCCACATACTTTTGTATTTATAGTGTGTGTGCTTTTGCTCCATGACCAAAACATGACATTCTATACTAAACAAAAATATAAATGCAGCATGCAACAATTTCAACGATTGTACTGAGTTACAGTTCATATAAGGAAATCAGTCAGTTGAAATAAATAAATTAGGCTCTAATTTATGGATATCACATGACTGGGAATACAGATATGCATCTGTTGGTCACAGGTACCTCAAAAAAAGGTACGGGTGGCGTCCCGAGTGGCACACTGCGTCGTAGTGCTTGAGGCATCACTACAGACCCGAGTTCGATCCCAGGCTGCGTCACAACCGGCCGCGACCGGGAGTCCCATAGGATGGCACACAATTGGCCCAGCGTGGTCCGGGTTAGGGGAGGATTTGGCCGGGGCTTTATTTGGCTCATTGCACTCTAGCAACTCCTTGTGGGGGCCAGGCACCTGCAGGCTGATGGTTGGAGTTGGCTTCCGAGTTAATCGGGTGGGTGTTAAGAAGTGTGGTTTGAGCGAGTCATGTTTCGGAGGACGCATGACTCGACCTTCACCTCTCCCTAGCCTGTTGGGGAGTTGCAGCGATGAAACACGATCGAAATTGGGGAGAAAAAGGGGTTAAAATACCACAACAAAAAAAGTAGGGGTGTGGATCAGAAAGTGTGGACCAGTGAGTATCTGGTGTGGCTACCATTTGCCTCATGCAGTGTGACACATCTCCTTCGCATAGAGTTGATCAGGCTGTTGATTGTGGTCTGTGGAATGTTGTCCTGCTCCTCCTCAAAGGCTGTGCGAAGTTGTTGGATATTGGCAGGAACTGGAACACGCTGTCTTACACGCCGATCAAGAGCACCCCTAACATGCTCAATGAGTGAAATGTCTGGTGAGTATGTATGCCATGTATGCCAATTGAGGCATTTTCATCTTCCATGAATTGTGTACAAATCCTTGCGACATGGGGCCGTACATTATCATGCTGAAACAATGGGCCTCTGGATATCGTCACAGTATCTCTGCATTCAAATTGTCATTGATAAAATGCAATTGTGTTCGTTGTCTGTATCTTGTGCTTGCCCATACCATAACCCCACTGCCGCCACACAACGCCATACACGTGGTCTGTGGTTGTGAGGCCAGTTGGATGTACTGCCATATGATCTAAAACATTATAGGCAATTTATGTGGAGAAATTAACTTTAATTAACTGGCTCTGTTGGACATTCCTGCAGTCAGCATGCCAATTGCACTATCCCTCGAAACTTGAGACATCTGTTGCATTGTGTTGTGTGACAAAACTGTACATAAAAAAGTGGTATTTTATTGCCCCCCCAGCACAAGGTGCACCTGTGTAATGTTTTTTTAATTTTTTTATTAGCACCTTGACAAGCAACACTTGTCATATGGATGAATTATATTGGCAAAGGAGAAATACTAATGTTTGTGCACAGCATTTTGAGAAATGATCTTTTTGTGCTTATGAAACATTTCTGGGATATTTTATTTCAGCTACTGAAACAAGGGATCAACACTTTACATGTTGCTTTTATATTTGTGTTCAGTATTTTTAGCGGATATAGGAGTGAATACATTCAAGCAGTATATCAAACTGTCACCAGCAAATATACTTTAAATACTTAAGTATATTTCAGAAATACATTTACTTTTGATTCTTAAGTATTTTTAAAACCAAATACTTTGAATTTTACTCATGTAGTATTTTACTGGGTGACTCACTTTAACTTGAGTCGTTTTCTATTAAAGGTATCTTTACTTTTACTCAAGTATGACAATTGGGTACTTCTTCCACCATTGACCCTAGCTTCATGTCCACATCCCAGTTCACGTTGACCACAGTTTTGCTGTGTGTGTGTGAGAGAAAATCATCACAATCATCCAAACGAGAGATGATGTTATTAGGGAATGTTATCCTGGTCCACTCACTCACACATTCATATGTAGCTACAGATTAAATAAAATACTCAATTTACCCATGTGGTCAACGAATCCCATTCTTAGGGCAGATACATAGGCATCGCGTCATTAGATCCAGTATCTCTGTTAATCTCATGGACAGAAAACAGGAAGCGACTAACTTCTGCAAGAATTTTACTTCTGGGTAATCGAAGTATAAGAATGGCACTGAGAAAGACTCAGCCATGCCACATGGTGGACTAAACTGCAAATGACAAATCAATCGTGTGAACACTGCCAAGACAGTCTGATCAATATCATTACATATTATGTGTACCAGATCTATGGTATTATAATGATGTATTTATGTTCATTACATACTTCTGATATCGTATTGATCACATTTTATTTAGAGTAGACCACACACACCAGCAGTGTTTCAACGCGTCATTACTGTATGTGTGTAATTTACTGCATAATCTTTCAAGTGATGTGATTCAGTGTGCATTATTTTACACAATACTTTATTAGTAGATTCTGTTTTTAGAACTCAGAGACATTGACAAACATCCCCCGTCCTTTATCCCCCCACCCAGCCCACCTATCCCTCCAACCCACCCCACCAAGTCATCATACAAAACAGCAACAAAACTACAAATAAACAATAACAGAAACAAAACTAAAAGCAATTGCAGTAAATTATAATGATTATAGTATTACAGAATAACACAAGTACTAGTAAAACAGGTTTTACAGTAACATTTTAAGGGAGTTCTTGACAATGGGATCCAAAACATGGGTGCCGAGGTTAATAGGCAGTGAAGAGCACAGTAACGAGACAGGAGAAGCTGGAAGGCTTGACTGTTACTCCATGGTCATTGTAAACTTACCCCGTCATCTGAATGCAGCAACAGCCCCGCAGAAGACAGGTTATTCACTCAATGCAGACATTTCCCCTGCGTCTTTCCAGTTGACTTTGTCCTTTATTGTAACCGATTTCAAATGGTGCTAGAAACACAACAAGACTCTGAACACCAAAAGAAATCGGTCACCCTTGGTGATAGGACAACTAGCTGGAGGTGTCTGTATGTCTGTCTCCTCTGCTGAGACATTCCTGATGACTAGTGCCATTGACTGTTTACCACTACACCACTAAGGGAAACATTCAATGGCCCTTAATATTTTCCCCTCTCAATACGAAGTATCACTCTGCTGCTTATCTTTCAAGTCCAGTCATTCAGGGGTGTTTGGTTAGGTGTTGATGGGCCGAGGCACACAGAAAGACGTAGCTACTTCTCACCCCAAGAACACTGATTTCAAATGGTGCTAGATAATGACTACATTCTAAGCCACCACCTGAAACCAGCTTCCAAGAGGAGCATTGTTAGGTCACACCAACCTTAACTGATGAAACTAACAATGCGCCGAGCCTGCTGGACATTAGAAAACAAAATGTGAAATGGTTAGTATTCATCTTG
Organism: Oncorhynchus tshawytscha; assembly: GCF_018296145.1. Taxonomy (NCBI): domain Eukaryota; kingdom Metazoa; phylum Chordata; class Actinopteri; order Salmoniformes; family Salmonidae; genus Oncorhynchus; species Oncorhynchus tshawytscha. Next base: position 70,848,488 of record NC_056444.1, on the reverse strand, counting down.
CTTACAAAATTATTAATCATTGCAAGTGTTAGGATACATGTTAAAGCTTAATAGTATAATGTAGTCATGTGCTGCACATAGTAAAATTGTCCCACAAAATGTTTTTTGGAGTTGCGAAGTGGTATTTTAAAATTTGTCAATGAGTTAACTAGCAGAGAAACCTGCAGAGTGTAAGGCTCTCTTTATTTATATAGCCTACAGGTGTGTTTGATTTAACAGGATTGATACCTCTCATACATACTAAACATTTTTTAGCACTTTACATTACAGCGCATAAATTGGTGATAACATGGTAATAGTATGGTACCACTTTATCTTGTGCTGTAAGCCACACGAAGTCCACTTATTGAACAACTCAACACTTTGCTCCCCATTCCCCCTCCCCAGCAAATATAATATCCTACTGTCAATTTGTTTGAGTGCTTTCCCTGTATTTAAATTCCTGCAAATTACTACATTTTTATCCCATTGAGCTTATTTGATTATTTATTTGATTATTCTTATGTCGCATTGTCGAGTGTGAACCTGCAATTATGCATTTCATTGTACTGTGTATAATGTTTATCCTGTGCATATGACAAAAAAACTTGACTAATGTAAAGTACAACCAAACACTAAGTAAAATCTTAATGTGCTAAGTATCTCCGGCCCAAGTCCTTTATTAAGACACAACCTGCCTCCTCCTGAAACCCTGTCTCTGTCCATAACCTGGGTTATTTTCCCCTCAGCCTACCCTCCTCTGAAATCTAAAACGTTAATTGTGCTTGGAGGGAGGAGAGGCACACTTGTACGTTTCAACATGGCCAAAAGGAGAGGAGGACAACAACAGACAGCCATGTCAGAGTCAGTGGAAACTGAACACCACCAGGCCAGGTCCTTTTCACTGGAGTCAATTAGCTGAGTCAAACACCCCTGCAGGCCGGCCGGACCGGGAGGATCTGACACAGACTGTCTTGTCCCAAATGACCAGGGCCAATAGGGCTGTGGTCAAAAGTAGTGGACTATATAGGGAATAGGAGAGGCATAGAGGGCATGCCTGGGGCACTTTAATCTTGTAAATCTCTGACAGAAGAACATCCTACCATTTCCCATCACAGCTTCAGATAGTGGCCTTTAATATGATCTGAGAGGCATCGCTGCCCTGTTAAGTACAAATGTAAAGTAATGCAGTAATGCATCGTCATTCTGTATAGAGCAATACAACATTTATTACGGTTGTCAGGATGCTCTCACTGAGCAGTAGAGGAAAAAAGATTGAGAGGAACATCTATCAAACTAGAGTCCTCCATCATATTGATGTCTGTCATTAGATAAATGGTAGTCAACTGTAAAATCGCTATATAGGATATACTCTGTTGTATCACGTGCTCTATCTGGGGTTACATTGGAGAAGAACAGGGTGGTGCAGAGTCATTTTGGGTTCATATTGAAAATCTCCAGAAGAAATGCATAATGGGACAGTACAGGAAACGGGAAGGAGGGAAAGCCCCTGCTGAGGACATCTTTCACTAAGTTAGTTCTCTGCATCAGGCAAGATAGTACTTCCATTATTACCACATGAGAGCGAGTGAGAGAAAGACATGTAAAACGATACAGAGAACACCACACCTACTCCCTTCTAGCAAACACGACACTTGATCCAAACGAAACAGCTTGGAGTGGCGCAACATTCAACATCACATGCCGCTTAACATCTTTTTAAATCTAGTCTCACCTGCAGCCCTGAAAACACAGAGACAGATGCTGACTGAGCTTTTGACTTCGGTCCCCTTCATTTTGACTCACAGTGGTGTGGTATTCACACTCACAGCTCTCTACTACCGCCATAATGGAGAAAACCAAGGAAGTGGCAGGTAGATTCTGGCAGGGAGAGAGCCGTGACGTAGGCACATCGTTCGTGTGTGGTGATAGGTAGTGGCCAACTCACATCACTTACAGTTTTGTCAACTGATTAGCTAGGCGAAATACAAAACTGTCCAACCCCTCTCCCAAAATCCCCTTCTCTCCTCTATGTAATTCAGTGTCTCTCTTGTTCTCTGTTCTCTCTTCTTATTCTCTCCTTGGCAGGTAAATGAACTGCTGCCTTATCCAGCTACACAGTTCCCCCTCCTTCCTCTGCCCCCCCCATCTTTATCTGTTTTAATTTCCCTCTCTTCAACAATGCCCACAAACACTCCTTGTACTTTAACTGATTAGAAGAGGGTCAGGGAAGTAAGGCTACTGCCAAAATATTCCCTCCCTGTTTTTTTTCCTATTTCAAATGCATATTTACTTTGATTTCCACAATGAGATGAAGAACAAAGACACTAGAGCCCATATCAGCCTGACCTACAGACAGACTGGACAATGTTTCCAGGAGTTAGCTAGTGAGTCAGTGGGAATTCTGTGTTTATTTTCATTTGCCACCATGACAGGTCGGACTCTGATCAGTAGGGCTGTGTGTGTGTAGGTGTCTGGTTCCTCCCTGGCTAAACCTTCAACCCTACCCTGGCAGGCAGATTTATTTTTTTGGGTTGTTTGTTGCCTGTGTTCCCTAGACCTGTTGTGTAATCTTTATAAAAGATTTAAAGGCACAGGAGCCTTTTCATGTGCATCCAAAACAACAGACAGCTTTGGCCTGCCTAAATGGACTTCGGGCTCTATTCAATCCGTATGGCGAAAGTATTACAGCATGATTGAAATTTAAAGACAATGTTCCCGCGTCACGAGACTGCATTCATGGTAAACGCTGCATATGTTGGCTCAATGGGAAATTACTTTTACATTTCTATCGAACAATCTGTAACGCTTCAGCTACCCAGATAGAATACACACCTTGACTGGAGAATTTGGATTTCCATGAGAATATTTGCTTCAATAAATGTTCAAAAATGAATCAATCTAACCAGTTCACCCTGAAAAAAAACACCATCAAAAGGAAATAAACCTATGTTTAAGCCAACGTATATAGCTTAAACAAATGTTTGATTATTTTCACACTAAAGGCGATCTTAATCTGTATAGAGACTATTATAGGGCTCCCGGGTGGTGCAGCGGTCTAAAGCACTACATCTCAGTGCTAGAGACGTCAACACAGGCACCCTGGTTCAAATCCAGGCTGTATCACAACTGGCCGTGATTGGGAGTCCCATAGGGCAGCGCACAATTGGCCCAGCGTCGTCTGGGTTTGGCCGGTGTTGGCCGTCATTGTAAATAAGAATTTGTTCTTAACTGACTTGCCTGGTTAAATACACATTTAAAAAACAAATAGCCCCATCAAAACAGCCTGGGAGTTTCATGTGAAGGAGTGATATTATACTGAACAAAAATATAAATGCAACATGTAAAGTGTTTGTCCCATCTTTCATGAGCTGAAATAAAAGAAATGTTCCATATGCACCCCAAACAATTTTTCTCTCAAATGTTGTGTACAAATTTGTTTACATCCCTGTTAGTGAGTATTTCTCCTTTGCCAAGACAAGAAGCTAATTAAAAAGCATGCTCATTATACAGGTGCACCTTGTGCTGGGGACAATAAAAGACTACTTTAAAAAATGTGAGTTTTTGGTCATACAACAGAAGGGAGTGTGCAATTGGCATGCTGAATGCAGGAATGCCCACCAGAGCTGTTGCCAGATAATTGAATGTTTATTTCTCTAGCATAAGCCACCTTCAATGTCGTTTTAGAGAATTTGGCAGTACGTCCAACCGGCCTCACGACCACAGACCACATGTAACCACGCCAGCCAAGGACCACAATCCCACTTCTTCAACTGCGGGATCGTCTGAGACCAGTCACCCGGACAGCTGATGAAACTGTAGATTTGCACAACCGAAGAATTTCTGTCAGAAACCGTCATCTTCACCAGGGTCTTGCACTGACTGCAGTTTCGGCGTCGTAACTGACTTCAGTGGGCAAATGCTCACCTTCGATGGCCACTGGCACGCTGGAGAAGTGTGCTCTTCACAGATTAATCCCGGTTTCAACTGTACCGGGCAGATGGCAGACAGTGTGGCGTGAATGGCGTTGTGTGGGCGAGTGGTTTCCTGATGTCAACGTTGTGCAGGCATAAGCTACGAACAACAAACACAAATGCCTTCTATCGATGTTAAATTTTAATGTTCAGAGATACCGTATGAGATCCTGAGGCCCATTGTCGTGCCATTCATCAGTCGCCATCACTTCATGTTTCAGCATGATAATGCATGGCCCCATGTCTCAAGGATCTGTACACAATTCCTGGAAGCTGAAAACGTCCCAGTTCTTCCATGGTATGCATACTTTGAGATGCTCTGGATCAACATGTACGACAGCGTGTACCAGTTCTCGCCAAAGACGTGGATGTCGATTAAGGCAGCCCCGCGTACCTCTCTGTTTCTAAGGGGTTGGGTTAAATGCGGAAGACAGATTTCAGGTGAAGGCATTCAGTTGTACAACTGACCCTTTCCCCCAATATCCAGCAACTTCGCACAGCCATTGAAGGGGAGTGGGACATTATTCCACAGGCCACAATCAACAGCCTGATCAACACTATGTGAAGGAAATGTGTCGCACTGCATGAGGCAAATGGTGGTCACACTAGATGCTGACTGGTTTTCTGATCCACTCCCCTGCCTTTAAAAAAAAAAAGGTATCTGTGACCAACAGATGCATATCTGTATTCCCAGTCATGTGAAACACCTAGATTAGGGCCTAATAATTGCATTTCAATTGACTGATTTCCTTATATGAACTGTAACTCAGTAAAATCGTTCAATTGTTGCATGTTGGGTTTATATTTTTTTTACAACCTAACGTGAATATTAATTGAGATTGGAAACATTCACCCATTCAGGATAAAATCATATCCACCATGGCAAAATGCTCATAGATATCTATTAAAAAAGCTATTTCACAACTGCCTACTAGTGAGAAAAGAAAGTGAAACGACACACTCAAACACTGAGGTATGGGTCTTCTCTCCCTGTGCCCATCTAATGACATGCTGTGTGTGTCCCCACCACACACTGTCAGGCAAACGCTTTCTTGTTGCATCCTCATTCATAACAAATGTCCGCCCATGGGGTGACACCAGGTGAGCTGTGGAACCCTCAACCCTAAAGATTTGCAGTTTGCGAAAGCCCAACTCAGTATGTTTTTTCTATGTATCACACTCGTCTTGTGAATGCGAGTGTGTGTGTGTGTGTGTTTCTGAGACGGAGAGAGAGGTGCCGACTGCAGCAGTCGTGGATGCAATGCAGACCCTTGACAAACACAGTCGTTCTTGCGTCACTTTAGAAAGTGGCAATGTGGCAGGTTTGTGACATCACAGAATGCCAGTTCAGAGAACCCTCGGTTGTTCCCCATCTCACGGCCCACAACCGTAGTAGAGCAACCAAATCAAACACTAAGTAAGTATAGACTTCCCTCTGGGAATGGAAGGAGAAGCGATTGGTACAGCGTCCAGACAGAACAGGAAGTGGACTGTGTTTGGCCTCCAGCATACCAGGAAAAAGACAGGGGCTGATCACTGTCAACATGACGTAGTACACGCAAACCAATCAGACTATGAGAACACATTACACAAGACATTACTGGAGCTTAGTAAACAGATACACACTCGTGTTTACCTACAGTGCTCATGTTTCTGCTCCTTTCAGCCAAGGACTAACAACAATATAATCCATTGTACTATACAGCATATACAGCTTACATTACTGTAGATAAGGAACAATGTAAAACAAAACCATGTGCTGTTACTGTACACATTTTATTAGTACCCCTATAGAACACATACACACTTAAACGTACTGCACGATAACGCTACTTATCCACCAGTCAGAAGCTGTCCACCACCTGCTCCCTTCTGCTCGTCCAATAGCATTGTGCTGCCAGCAGAGTCTGGGGAGGTCCTCCCACCCAACGGGAGGCCAGCTCTGGCACTCAGGCCTGTGATGCAGCAGCTTTAGGAAGTCTAGTGCATATGAACTGGAGAGCTGCCAGTGCAGTCCCCAAGAAAGCAAGGTAAACAACTTCTCCCTCTCTCCTTCTCTGTTCTCTGAGAGCCAGTGAGAAAGGGAGAGAATAACACAGGGACAGTCATGAGCCATTCTGTCATAGAAGTACAGCTCAGTAGATGACTGCGTCACAATCTCTGTTTCTGTCTGTACCAACTACGCAGAAACAACACACCCTCTGTTTCAGTCTGTACTAACTACGCAGAAACAACACCACCTCTGTTTCAGTCTGTTCTAACTACGCAGAAACAACACCCCCTCTGTTTCTATCTGTACTAACTACGCAGAAACAACACCTCCTCTGTTTCTATCTGTACTAACTACGCAGAAACAACACCCCCTCTGTTTCTGTCTGTACCAACTACGCAGAAACAACACCCCCTCTGTTTCAGTCTGTTCTAACTACGCAGAAACAACACCCCTCTGTTTCTATCTGTACTAACTACGCAGAAACAACACCCCCTCTGTTTCTATCTGTACTAACTACGCAGAAACAACACCCCCTCTGTTTCTATCTGTACTAACTACGCAGAAACAACACCTCCTCTGTTTCTATCTGTTCTAACTACGCAGAAACAACACCTCCTCTGTTTCTATCTGTTCTAACTACGCAGAAACAACACCCCCTCTGTTTCTATCTGTTCTAACTACGCAGAAACAACACCCCTCTGTTTCTATCTGTACTAACTACGCAGAAACAACACCTCCTCTGTTTCTATCTGTTCTAACTACGCAGAAACAACACCCCCTCTGTTTCAGTCTGTTCTAACTACACAGAAACAACACCCCCTCTGTTTCTATCTGTACTAACTACGCAGAAACAACACCCCTCTGTTTCAGTCTGTACTAACTAGGCAGAAACAACACCCCCTCTGTTTCAGTCTGTACTAACTACACAGAAACAACACCCCCTCTGTTTCAGTCTGTACTAACTACACAGAAACAACACCCCCTCTGTTTCTATCTGTACTAACTACACAGAAACAATGTCTCAGGGAGGGTTTCCACTAAACCCCAGATATTCGCCCTAGAGACAGAAAACAAATCCCATGATAATACTGGTCTGCTACAAGATAAAGGCTTCAAATAGGTCTCCTGTTGGCTTCTCTATTAACAAAATAAGCCCAGGTTGATCCCTGGTTTACTCAATCCCGGTTCACTCTCATCCTTCTTCCTGCCTTCGACCCTATGAAGAGTTAATCACAACAAGTAAGAGACAAATATGCTGCGTAGCAATATCAACAAATGTTATTGCCTGGTTTGGACCATATACGCAATAGCAGGTACTATGGGAGAAAAGGTATCTTATGATGACATTATATTACAGCCGAACCAGCTCCATACCTCCATACCTGTTACTATGCGGTTTTATATAAGGGCAGACAACACGTATTACACACACATAGATATATATATCTACATAACGATTTATGTTATCACTTATTGGTATATATGTAACCATATAATAACAATATTCGATTACCTCGATAATTCCTAGAATATGCTCCCCAATGCGCTTCGTCTCGATAATAAGAACCTTCCGGAACGTTCTTTTGTTAACCCCTTCCCACCCTCTACTCCGACCTCATAATCAATGTCAATCTAAACACCCACACAAACGAACTGTGTCTCATCTTCAGCATCGATGTTGGAAGTCTTCTCTGCGATTCCAGATGAACTATTATACAGATGTAGAGGCTGAGGGAGAAGCTGGTAATAAGCTCTACGGATGAGGCCGAAGAGGCAGAGGTTCTCGCGTAACCATTGCTTCCAACTCTCAGGTAGAAAACCGGATGACTCTGGGCTTCTGTTATCTTAGATTCTGTTTCCCCCCCCTCGACATGAAAAAGTGACGTAGCAACTAATCCAAAATCTCTCTCTCTCTCTGACTGCCTCCCTCCCTCACTCCCTGCCTGACTCAAACACACGTATACACTCTCTCTCTCTCTATTTTCAGCTAGTTTGCACTGATACAGATATACGCCAACAGATCAGACCACACACAGAAAGAGATTGCCACAACGTCTCACGATCGATCGAGAAATATAAATAGAGTGTGGTGTGACGCAGCACTAATTCTCTGGGCTTTCTCAGCTGCCACTGTTGTGGCTATATACAAAACACATGCAGCAGCTTCTTAAAGAACTTGACCCACCAACATACTGCTGGCAGCCACACAGACAGCTGAGCACAGGGCTGCAGTTAAAGGGACCTTGCTACCAGTTTGCCACTTCCCACTCTGTACACCCCTTTCTCTCTGACTGTGACGGATCCTGTGTCCCCATTTAATTGGGTCTCACTCCCTCTTTTCTGTCTCTCTCTTCCTCTCCTCTATCATCTGTCTTTCCTCAGGTTTCTCTCTCACTCTCTGCCTGGCTGTGAGCTGAGCTGACAGAGCCGAGCCTCCTCTCCTTGGTCACCTGACTAGCCACTAGTCTTAAAGGCACATCATCCAGAGGGTTGTGTCAGTTACATAACTACTTGTCTTTTTAAACATTTCCTGGCTAGGGGCTGGACTTGAATTCATTGTCTGGTGTTGTATAAAAGGGAATCCATATGGATTGTAGCCAGACAATCTATTTGTATCCACAGAAATAGGACTTCTATGTGATTCTATTTCTATATTGTGTATCTGATTCTATATATTTTCCATTCTTCAGTCTGTAGGAATAAACATCAACCCTACATTTTCTGTGCAAGTCTATAGCATTGTGCAGAGATGAGTCTGCGTGATGACAACGATGGCACCAGAGACTGTCAAATGAACATGACTACACTATATATACAAAAATATGTGGACACCCCTTCAAATTAGTGGATTTGGCTATTTCAGCCAGACCCGTCACTGACTGGTGTATAAAATCGAGCATACAACCATGCAACCTCCATAGACAAACATTGGCAGTAGAATGGCCTTACTGAGGAGCTCAGTGACTTTCAACATGGCACCGTCATAGCATGTCACCTTTCCAACAAGTCAGTTCATCAAATTTCTGCACTGCTAGAGCTGCCCCAGGCAACTGTAAGTGCTGTTATTGTGAAGTGGACGTCTGGAGCTGCCCCGGTCAACTGTAAGTGTTGTTATTGTGAAGTGAACGTCTGGAGCTGCCCCGGTCAACTGTAAGTGTTGTTATTGTGAAGTGGACGTCTAGAGCTGCCCCGGTGAACTGAAAGTGCTGTTATTGTGAAGTGGACGTCTGGAGCTGCCCCGGTCAACTGTAAGTGTTGTTATTGTGAAGTGGACGTCTAGAGCTGCCCCGGTGAACTGAAAGTGCTGTTATTGTGAAGTGGACGTCTGGAGCTGCCCCGGTGAACTGTAAGTGTTGTTATTGTGAAGTGGACATCTGGAGCTGCCCCGGTCAACTGTAAGTGCTGTTATTGTGATGTGGACGTCTGGAGCAGCGTTTTCTGGAGTGATGAATCACGCTTCATCATCTGGCAGTCCGATGGACAAATTTGGGATTGGCAGATGCCAGGAGAACACTTCCTGCCCCGAATGCATAGTGCCAACTGTAAAGCTTGGTGGAGGAAGAATAATGGTCTGGGACAGTTTTTTATGGTTTGAGCTAGGCCCCTTAGTTCCACTGAAGGGAAATCTTAACGCTACAGCATACAATGACATTCTTGACGATTCTGTGCTTCCAACTTTGTGGCAACAGTTTGGGGAAGGCCCTTTCCTGTTTCAGCATGACAATGCCCCCATGCACAAAGCAAAGCCCATACAAAAATGGTGTGTTGAGATCGGTGTGGAAGAAATTGGCTGGCCTGCACAGAGCCCTGAGCTCAACCCTATCGAACACCTTTGGGATGAATTGGAACACCGACTGTGAGCCAGGACTAATCGCCCAACGTCAGTGACCGACCTCACTAATATTCCAACATCTAGTGAAAAGTCTTCCCAGGAGAGCTGAGGCTGTTAAAGCAGCAAAGGGGGGGGGGGGACAAACTCCATATTAATGCCCACGATTTTGGTATGAGATGTTCGACGAGCAGGTGTCCACATACTTTTGGTCATGTAGTCACTATTTCATCATGCATTTCCTGTTATTTTCTGAGGCTGCCCACAGTACCGCCCTGGATAAGATAAGGAGTGTTACAAGTCACATTGTAGCACCTACCTCTCTTTTACAAACCAACATAAAAACATGTCAACATTGTGAAAACAGTTAGAGATTGGATTAGATGATTAACAAATACATTGACTGATTGATTACATTTACAGTATGAAATAATGTACATTTGAAGTTGGAAGTTTATATACACTTAGGTTGGAGTCATTAAAACGCGTTTTTCAACCACTCCACAAATTTCTTGTTAACAAACTATAGTTTTGGCCAGTCGGTTAGGACATCTACTTTGTGCATGACACAAGTAATTTTGTTTACAGACAGATTATTTCACTGTATCATAATTCCAGTAGGTCAGATGTTTACGTACACTAAGTTGACTGTGCCCTTAAACAGCTTGGAAAATTCCAGAAAATGTAATGGCTTTAGAAGCTTCTGTTTGGCTAATTGACATCATTTGAGTCAATTGGAGGTGTACCTGTGGATGTATTTCAAGACCTACCTTCAAACTCAGTGCCTCTTTGCTTGACATCATGCGAAAATCAAAAGAAATCAGCCAAGACTTCAGAAAAATAATTGTAGACATTCAGAAGTCTAGTTCATCCTTGGGAGCAATTTCCAAATGTCTGAAGGTACCACGTTCTGTGTACAAACAATAGTATGCAAGTATAAACACCATGGGACCATGCAGCCATCATACCGCTCAGGAAAGAGACGCGTTCTGTCTCCTAGAGATGAACGTAATTTGGTGCGAAAAGTGCAAATCAATCCCAGAACAACAGCAAAGGACCTTGTGAAGATGCTGGAGGAAACAGGTACAAAAGTATCTATATCCACAGTAAAATTAGTCCTATATTGACATCATCTGAAAGGCCGCTCAACAAGGAAGAAGCCACTGCTCCAGAACCACCATAAAAAAAGCCAGACTACGGTTTGCAACTGCACATGTGGACAAAGATTGTACTTTTTGGAGAAATGTCCTCTAGACTGATGAAACAAAAATAGAACTGTTTGGCCATAATGACCATCGTTATGTTTGGAGGAAAAAGGGGAGGCTTGCAAGCTGAAGTACACCATCACATCCGTGAAGCACGGGGGTGGCAACATCATGTTGTGGGGGTGCTTTGCTGCAGGAGGGACTGGTGCACTTCACAAAATCATCATGATTACGGAAAATGATGTAGATATATTGAAGCAACATCAAGACATCAGTCGGGAAGTTAAAGCTTGGTTGCAAATGGGTCTTCCAAATGGACAGTAACCCCAAGCATACTTCCAAAGTTGTGCCAAAATGGCTTAAGGACAACAAAGTCAAGGTATTGGAGTGACCATCACAAAGCCCTGACCTAAATCCTATAGAAAATATGTGGGCAGAACTGAAAAAGCATGTGCGAGCAAGGAGGCCTACAAACCTGACTCAGTGACACCAGCTTTGTCAGGAGGAATGGGCCGAAATTCACCCAACTTATTGTGGGAAGCTTGCGGAAGGCTACCCGAAACATTTGACCCAAGTTAAACAATTTAAAGGCAATGCTGCCAAATACTAATTGAGTGTATGTAAACTTCTGACCACTGGGAATGCGATGAAAGAAATAAAAGCTGAAAGAAATAATTCTCTCTATTATTCTGACATTTCACATTCTTAAAATAAAGTGGTGATCCTAACTGACCTAAGACAGGGAATTTTTACTAGGATTAAATGTCAGGATTTGTGAATAACTAAGTTTAAATGTATTTGGCTAAGGTGTATGTACACTTCCGACTTCAACTGTATGTCTGACATATCAAGTCTGGGATGTAGTGTACCTTTAAAAGGGTTGTGTTGATGTCTTCAAATAGTCTGTTTTGTTTCAGTTAATAATTTACAGAGAGGGAATTTCAAGATATATTGGGTTTAATCGAGTCCACATACCTTATCCAGCACTTGACAATTCCAAACAGTACTCGGAAGAGGTACTGAAGAAAGATGAAACAACAAGATAGTTGTGATTTTTATAACACAACATCATAAGAATGAACTTGTGATTCCATCATGATCCACTATATACTGTTTCATGATGCTCCAAGCCAGCTGGCCAAGCAATGAGCCCATGGAAGGAACACCACAACAGCCCATGGATGGAATATACAGAAACATCTTGTTTATAGGAGATGAGAGTGGGCCAGCACACTAAATACTCAAAACAGACCTACTGCATCCATGGAACAATCAGTGCAGTACAAAAAGACTTAGGACCTGGAAAATGTGCTGTTCAAAATGTACATTTTAAAGAAAGCTCTGGAATCATTGTCCAATTTCGCCTGTGGTGAAAGTCGCACTCTCTGTTATTGTGAGGAGTGTGTGTGTCACACCCTGATCAGTTTCACCTGTCCTCGTTATTGTCTCCACCCCCTCCAAGTGTCGCTTGTTTTCCCCAGTGTATTTATCCCTGTGTTTCCTGTCTCTATGTGCTAGTGTATTTACCCCTGTGTTTCCTGTCTCTCTGTGCCAGTTTGTCTTGTATGTTAGACAAGTCAACCAGCGTGTTTTTCCCGTATTCCTTTTGCTATTCTCTTTTTGCTAGTCCTAGTTTTGACCCCTGCCTGACTCTGGGCTTCTTTCCTGCCTGCCTGATCATCCTGCCTGGCTTGACCTTGATTCTGCCTACCCTTCCGTACCCTTTGGACTCTGAACTGGTTTTGACCGTTTTGCCTGTCCACGACCATTCTCTTGCCTTCCCCTATTGGGTTAATAAATATTGTAAGACTCCAACCATCTGCCTCCTGTGTCTGCATCTGGGTCTCGCCTTGTGTCATGATAGTGTGTGTGTGTGAGTCTGTGTCTGTGTCTGTGTCTGTGTGTGCTGGTGTTAGCTATGGCTGTAGCACTACAACCACTTAGCACCAGACATAGGCAGGGCTGGAGAACCGTCATTAGGTTCAGCTACACACCACAAGGCAAACCACATCATGTCTGTCTACAGTGCTCGCGGATTAGAAACATACTTTTAATACCTGGGCTGTAAATGGAAGCTTTGTCTTACAGACCGCATCATGTAAAGTAAGTTGATTTCCTTCACGCTTGAGCAGAACCACTCCAACACAACTGGGCTGATGTATGCATTAAATAAGCAACCTTGGAATCAAATTGCTTGGAGGAAGATGATACAGTAATAACATGATAATTACATTGTAGGACATAAAGTATGTTGCATTGACACTGGTTCAGAGAGA